>NW_019212976.1:104540-194607 GCF_002532875.2 Varroa jacobsoni
TATACACAGGCTCTGAACAGCTACTGAACACAGCAGCTAAACATGACAAAATTTCATTTTCGCGACGAGTATACTTTACGCAAGAGTATATGAAATATTCGTAGATTATCTGACGGTGGTAAATCGTGCTAATACCCGCTCATGATGTTACTTCGCTATTCGACTTACCATGACGAGGTGGTCAGCTCGACGCCATCTTGTTTGCTCTGTTCAGGTCAAGCTGATTCTACAGGATGGCATGACAAAATTGAGAATCTTTTTTTAGCTTCTCTTTCGAAGGCTATATTTAAACAAAAAACGGTTACAATAGTGAAGTGTTTCGCATAGTTTGAAAGTGTCGTTCTAAATTGTTCTGTGTATTCAATGTAACCGTTATTTATTGCAGTTGAAGTTTAAATTAAACCACAAATTAACCTGCTTTCTTCGACCTGCTTTAGAAGTAGTTGCGCGTCAAGCGATATTAGTAGGTATAAACCCACTGAAGTGTTGCTTGTTTAAGCTGCACACGAGAAAAAATTCTAGCGGAATTAAATCTAAGGTTGACAACTGTCCTAAGAATTGAGGGGCTCGAAACAATCGGATAGCTTGACAGGTGGAAAAATAACATAGAACAATTCAAAATGGCCAATTGGCAGTTCATGTTTCGCCTTGTACGACGATCATTAGCCTCTGTATCAAAGACCACATGTATAAAAGATGGCTGTTTGAGCTATTATCAGGGACTTTCCAGCCCTTTAAATCTAGACCATATTAAAAATTGTTTGTAAGTCGCTTTCATATATTTTTCAAGCCTCATGAACCACAGATTTCAGCCAAAGAAAGGAAGTTTCTAATCTTGATCGTGTTTGCCCAAGACGGACAGATTAAATCACGGCTGATCTCCGCTCGAACTTTGAAAACGACGCACTGTTGTTCGCTATGACGGTCTGCTGTTTTGTTTTAAAAAGAACTGACCCATGTCTGGTACCAGGGGTAGCTAATGAATGGATGGAAATCGTCGAAATCTCACGTGACGCAGTACTTTTTAGATATAATTGTAATGAACTGTTATCTCCTACATATAAATTATAACAATTCTAGATCTACCTATTACGTGACGTGTTTCTCATTTGTTATACTAAACAATTTGACTTGTATATAAAAAGCTCTCATTTTAAATATAAAGCATTTGCGCCCACGTACGTGAAATGAATAGTTGATATTTCTATGAATTTTCGAAGAACTCTGCTTTGGGCGGAGAAAACCAGTTGCTTTTTTCATAGCTCTTTTTACTAAAACATAATGCGAATAGTTTTTTTTTTTTCAACATGCACGATATCTCTAAGAGAGAAAGAAAAACAGTATTTTATAAATACCGCTTTAGAACATCTTCCGTTAAGAGATGACAGTGTCCAGTATTTCAGCATTCTTCGATATACCGGGCTTATTTTCTATTATATGATACAAGATCACATTTATGATGGTTGTCTACCTCGCTGAATTTTCATCTTGCAGAGAGAGAGAATATGCAATGCAATGCAATGCAATTACGCGTCGATATATACACCGAACAGTGTATGCACGTGCATGCAAACGAAGACTTTGTTGTGGCGGAGCAGCATCGATACAAGATAGATAAAAAAAAAAAGCCAAGCTCATCAGCCTGGCTGAAGTGCGGAAAAGCCAAAGACGAATATGGAAAAGAAACGGGATAAACTGCAACATTAAGCTCGCGAATTTCGTAAACGTTATATTGCATTCATTAGACGCTAAGCTAGTATCACTGTGGCTTAAAATTGTCGGGCATAGCAACTCGCGATTGCTTCACGAAGTACGCTCTTTGAGGATGTTCTTCGTATCAGCATTAGCAGTCGAAACGCGGAGCCGAACAGCAGTGGCCGATGCAGCAATCCCTGTAGTGGTCCTTAATTGTAGGCGGAACGTAAAGGAGAACGTACGTAGGAGAGTCACAGCTAATACAAGATAGAAAGAAAGATGGGGAGGACAAATGTAGCCGCTATCTCGCTAGCGCTACTGTTGCTGTTTAGGCCATGCTATCAGACAGAATCGACGTGCATGTATACACGCATGCGTTACACTGTACCCGTAAGTGTGCTGGCTTGCTTACGCAAAAACCGTGAGACCGAAAGTCCCAGACGCGTGGGATAAAAATAACATTTTGCGTTTGCGAGAAGATTAAAGAAAAGTTGTGCAACGATAATACGGAGCTTATAGACAAGACAGCTATAACAATAACTGTAGCTAAACAGTTACAGGACTACAGGCTAATAGTTACAGGACTGAAGAGAAAGTAATACATAGTATCTTATATATATATATATACACGTTTCTGAACAATCGCCATTTGCGACGCTTTATGCCCCTGTGCTTTTTAAAAACCAACATAAAATGCGTTTAGCATTCATCATGCCATTTTTTTCATTTTAGCCTTCGCATAGACAGTTCTTTATCGGGAGACGCTTGAACGTTACGCTCGTGTCTAGTCCCTTGAATGCGATCCGGCATTAGTATCTCAGTGTAAAGAACTTGGGTAAGCTCCTGTGTCCATTTGCCCTTGGACATGTTCATTTAGGCATATGAGCTCGTAGTTATGCAAGTGCTGATTGAGTGAGACTTGAGTCAGCAATGTGTGACCCATTTGACGTTTTTTATATCTGACAAGGCTTTAAGAATCACTTGTTTACGTTGGAAAATTTTACTATATTGATGATAGTACAATAGTGACACACCAAATTTATTAAGTAGTATGCAGCACAAAAATAATTTTGTCTTGAGGTACGAGCCCTTCCTAACCTATAAAAGATTTTGTCAACAGTACGCTTCAGCTCGAGCAGTTACTATCTCCAATATGAACTTCTTATAAGGATATGATATGCGCAGGATCAGGTATCTATATTGTTGATATCTCGTTGACAGTAAACAAGATATATATATATATATATGTATATATATTATCGTGCAATATTTTTTAATAATAACTGTTCAGTATAAGCATCAGCTTCCGCTCGAATATACTTAGCACTTCCACCTTTCCTTCTGCCCGAAACTTTGACATCTATTCCTTTGTCGGGTCCTTGTTTGGTGTAGGACACGGACATTGTCTCATTACGCATAACAATATTTGGCTTAGACTTAGTTTGTAAGGAAATCATTTTTTGTTTTTTTTTTTTCACATTTGTATTGACGTGATGATTGCATTGCATTATGAGGGCTTAAAAACACATGCTTCGGTAAATCTCACACTGAAGTGCCAAGGAGCGCAATATTTACTTTGTACACAGATGCGTTTATCCGCAAAGAGCATAACTGGATGGAAATTCGTCCAAGGGAAGATGCAGGCAAACGTGGTAGAAAACATGGTTTTGTCATTATATATATATATATATATATATATATATATACATACATGAAGATCAGCTACTACTCATTCTTTTTGCATCCAGTTATAGATCAATCTTCTTCGGTTATCAAATCGACATAGCCGCAAGCGATTGTGAAAGAAATAAAATTAAGTACTAGAACAGCTCGATGGGAAATACGAAAACAGACAAAAATAGCGCGAACTTTAAAATCAATCGACGCTGCCCAAAAGTGTATCTGTAATAATGAAAAAATTTTATGCAGATGAGACTACCATCCTACCGGTAGCTCACGAAACCTCAGCTAAGCATCATATATTTTAAAATAGAAACAGATAATCTCTAAGGTCGTTAAAATCACAAGGCTCGTCCAATATAGTTTGCATCTCTACTCCCTCAAAAATATAGCGGCAGGTCCTCTCCGATTCTTCTCTGACGAGAATATGTTGTTGATGCAAGCATTAAGCGTAGGAACGATTGCTCGCTTCTTCACCGTCCATCTATGGTTAGAAACAAATTTGCCACATGTGGTCGGCTTTTGACTGTGGCGTCCGGTGAATAGGGCATCATCGCACCGTACTTTTTCCTGTAAGGCGATGCCATCAACAAAAAAGTTCATCTGCGTATTCTATCAGCTTCTGTGCGACATCTTGAATAGGCACAATTTTTAACGAAAGGCCGTACGTTTTCTAGCAAAATGGTGTGCTGCCATCTATTGGCCAGTTAGTGAAGCGTCGGCTGTCTAAAGATCTGAGCATGTTTAAAAGCAGGCACATGTCGTCATTGAGCATCCCAGACTTGGATTGGCTGCGTTACTAGGTACTATTGAACAAGAGACATATTGAAGTTTCGACATGAGAACGTCGACGCGCGCTGGATATTATGTTATGGAGAAAATGTTTACCCAAACGCTAACACGAGAGAAATTCAGCCAATTGTGAACAGGAATTGTATTGAATAAACGGGATAGTCACGATTGCAATTTTTAGCTGAAAGACGTTAAATAAACATGTTATGTAGATACCTATTTTAACTTAGCTTTCAAAATAGGAAAGTTTCTAATATATAATTTACCTAGATTCCACTGATGATGTAACAAAGCGTTGCGAATAAGATGCTTGTAATAAAAAAAAATCTTTGTTAACAACCTTAATACAAGCCAATAGAAATGGCCCTTTTTGCAGCTTACGATCGTACTATCCGAAACTCAACTTTCTCATCTTCCCTTAACTATCATTCTATATATTGTGATCCTTTTATCTTAAAATGCACAAAAAAGCTTCATAATTGCTTAAGCAGCTCAGGTACACCTATAATAGACACGTGCCTATCATGCGCTACTTATTATAAAGCTCCTTCACAAAAATAAGTAGAATTCTGAATAACTGTTGTTTCTTTTGCTTACGCTTTTTTTAGTATGTTATATTGACATAAGAGTGAATAGCTACAAACAGACATTTATGTAAATTTTTAATGACAATTGGCCAAGATAAAAGAAAACAAGCGTCTCAATTTAAATACGATGCAGTGAGACTAGCCCTCTTTATTAATATTTGAAACTCCCGATTCAGAGAATTAAAAAAAGTACCGACAATCAAGACAGAGAATTACGCAAGAACTTAGAAGCAAGAAGTTACGATAGAACAAACTCGCAGTCTATTTTAATTAGGGAGAGGCAGGTAGCTCTATTTCAGTCCTCTCTTCCCGTCCCCTAACCTATAATCGACCTTAAATAGCCTCCACAAAGTAATTTAATCAGCGCCCTTTTAACAAAGCAATGTAATGGTTTATTAAAGGCCTGCGAATTCGTTGCCAAGGCTAACAATGAACTTCGTCCTTAGTCCTGGTAGCGCAGATACTGGCAGCCAACGTAGATGAAATACAGACCGGGCGGATTGAATAGGATCCACATTGGGAGTTATCAACGACACTGCAATGTGACAGTATGACCAGTATAATTATTGCTATCCGCACCGATCTAACTGAGAAACATCTATACGTCACGTTCGAAAACCTCAGATTAAAAATAGAGCCAATCAGTCATCATGATTTCCGTCGACGCTGCTGAAACTATGACACTGTGCAATTTATCATGGGAACTACTGAAGTAAATACTATTTATCTTTGCTACACGCCCGCACGCGCGGCCATCTTGAATTTTCTTTGCCGACTATCCGATGCGCGCGCAACATTCAACGAGTTCTATAGATGGCATAGTACAACCACTGAATAAATGAACGATCATCATTTTTAATGTGCCGCGATCGCATTGATGGTTGCACTCGCCATTATACTGAAAGAAACGATGTAAATCGACTGACTGGTTTCCCGGAACACCAAACAGCATAATAAAAAAAATACGATTTTTCATCGTAGCCATCTTTTTGGAACTTTGCAAGTATATTGAATTCGTCGAGTGTTGTAATACTGTTGAAATTATCAACTGCAGCTGGAAAATGACGTTTGCCGACAGAGTCCGCATCACTCGTGAGGAAAATACAAGCCACGAATACGTACAATGTTTGACTATATACAAAATGTCCCTAAGGCATTTTAAAAACATCAATTCAACTGTATTCATACATAGTGTTGCATTATAACCGAACCCGGCATGTTATGCAATAGTAGATTCTAGGGTTTGCCCTCCGTTCTAAACATACACAAATGGAAGACACGCAATAAGGTCAAATAATTAAGCGATAAGTGCAGATATTCAAATAATTTGCTCCTTTTTTTATACCTTCCGCTTATTAATTTAGTAATAATTTGAATCGTTGCAGATATTTGTATCTTTAAATCTCGTATCTGAGGCATGTGACGAGTCGTTATTATCCATTTACTGGTTGGATTATTGACCTGGTTGCTAAAATGACTAAAAAACAAGGGAAAAATAAAGAGGGTACAATGATAAAATATCGTCAATGCAATTGGGACATAAGCAATCTTTCAAACCTCGATGAAGTGCCACGAGTGATTGAAGGGGTCGATTGCTCTTATTGTGCAGGTACATATACTACATAAATATATCTGAGAGCTACTAAATCTAGTAGTTGTAGTAACGTTTGTGATTTTTACCGCACAAAAATCTACTTTGTTGCACATTGCAGCCTTCGAGCGTACAGGACACAAGTTACGTTATACTGTAGTAGCCTGAAACGTTAGCATAAGCATCGTGTCCTGCTGTTCCCTTTGAATATACTATACCCGCTTATTTGAGACTCGAACGAAATATCATGATTCCTTATATATTTATGTGCACTTACAATAACCCTATTTATTCGCACAGGTCATCTAGCATTATATACATTAGATTTGACCACATGTGATAAACAAAAAAAAAGGGTACATTCCATTCTATAATTGCGATCACGCATTAATTGACTGCTTATGTTGTGCCTGTATATATTTAATGTGTCTTCGAGAATAGATATAAACAGATATAATCTTCTACCGCACTTTAGCCACTAGGGAGGTTTGTTATAGGGTCCGTGTTATCTCAATCAAATGTATACAGATTTTTCATCGTTACTCTCTTTACTGTTCCAGACAACTTCAATGACACCATCGCAATAAAATTGAAATAATTCTAAAGACGTTTCGTCTTGCAAACTTCTAATTTTTGTTCTGGGTTTGTGGGGGTCGATATGTGGCATGAAGTGCGGTTTTTGAAAAACGTTTTCAGCTCGACATCTTTATTCGCAGCAATTACTATATATGTAAGATGGCGTACCTTCGCATCGGCTTGACTAAGGAATGATTGATTTGAAAAGTGCTGGTGCAAGTTTTGTTATATAGATGAACGTTATCGCCGCAGACTGGTTGCTAGTGAAGCACGTTTGAGAAAAATAGATATTTCTAACAATTACTATCATTAACCGCAATGCGTTCTTCTTTTTCTGTGTTTCTATCCGGCTATTGTTGGGTGGAAATAGCTTACCTTACCTCAAAAGAGCTTCCAAATTGAACGCACGTATGTATCTTTGCCATTGTTCCACAAAATCGTTTGAGTCGATGAGGAGGTAGAGAAAAACGACGATCTGTTGCAGCAGCACAAGTTCCTTGAATAGTTTGGCGTTATGTCCGTTTTGGAGCACTGTAAATCTATAACTTTCCCAACGGACTGACTTCCCTGCAAACCGATAAAATCTAGCGAGACGACATAATGAGTTGATGTTACTAGTGCTTTACGCGCATAAAAGTCCATCTAAAGAGCGATTGCTTTAGGCAATCGCCAACATTTTGCCTATGACATCATCGCGTTTGTCAGATTTATGAGTGCGGAGCGACTTAGTAGGCCCTGCCAACCGATCAAAAGTGGTCAAGGTTTTAGCTTGATCGATACATAAATAGCGAATTGTTCAAGGTGCTATGACAATGCTACTACTACCCTGTCTCTGAGGCAGCTTACTGTGTGGAGATAATAGCCTAAATTGAAGCTCTTCGAGTTCAGCAGAGATTTATGGGCCTAGCTCAATTTCTGACTATCTGTTCATTATGACACAAGATATTCGATCTTCATTTTATGCGAGACAATGGGTCACAACGAGTTGACCTTTATGTAATAATGTATTCTTCTGCCTAGATTTTTCACCTCAGGTCACCCTGCTGTTATATATATCACAGAGTAAAAGTATATAAAATCAAGTTGTTTTACATTATGCAAGGAGCAAAACTGTTATAGTGGTCTAAGTTCTTCTTAAAGTTACGTTCCATTCGTACTGCTCAGTGGTAATCTATAGAAAGGTATTGGATGCACGAACCCATGCGCAACTGCCGGTATTATTAAATCACTTGCATTATTCGAATAAGATCGACACAAGAATATCCAACAACTCTGCGTAGGTCCTTAAAGGGGTTTTATTATGCCACCCCTTTAGGACAGTAAAAACTCTCGTTGCTCTTCGCTTGTTCATTTTCCTCAAAGTCCAATTGAAGTCTCGTTAAAGTGGCTACATATATTTGACTCATTGAAGCTTGTACAACGAAACAAAATTACTACGTATGTACTATCTTCTTTCCTAGTGCTTTCCACTAACTCATTAAAAGCGAGCGCTGTTGCATGTATGTTTTATATAGATCCATATAAAACTATACTATATATATATAATCTACATGTGCGGCGTCACCACCAGTGACGGTTTAACTGTGCGGTTTAACGGTGTAACTTTGCGTTACAATCTAGACAGTGTTAGAGCTCGTTCGTCAAATAAGAATAATAGTTTTATATATATATATGTGTTTTGCTTTTGTATTGATTTTCTTAAAAATAATGCAGGAACTTTTTTGTTCTTAATGTTAATTGATTTCTTAGCGTTCAATAGCAATGACTTACTTAAAGATACTATGGCCTTACCTCTCTTTTTGAGTCGAGATAGTCTATCCTGTTAACAGCACTCCATCGATCTATTAAAAAATGTTATCTTTCCGCATAAATAATATAGTCTTCCCCCTGATTTTTCAAAGGGTAAAAGATATCTCACTATCAAGCAAATGGCATTCCTAAATGAGATCTCTGGCTACATTAGCATTGCAAATAAATCGATTATGACAGAAAAACTTGCTCTCGTCACGTGTAATTTCTATTAGATCATTTTCCGTCCTCCTTCTGTAATGAACAATGCAGCAACGTGATAAAGTTATGTTCCCTGATAGGCGGTCTCGTAATGTTAACCCTACAAGACGGCCAAAACTTTTTAGCAATCGTTCATAGGTTGCTGTTTGGTGCCCTGTTCCGTAATAGGGTTTACGTTCTGTAGATCCAAGCTAGTATATTGAATAGGATTTAGCACATTGACTTTAGATTGTCGCCGTCTTTCGCCTAAGTGAGAGTATATCACTAAGCCGTATCTTTCCCCGGTATTGTCCAGTAGTCGGATGCTTTGCTGGTTAGCTAACTTTCGGGCGTGTGACGACAATTACGACGAAACGAAGACGAGGTATCCATTCATTGACACACGGGGATCGTAAGGGCGAAAGTTTTCAATGTGTTCTATGACATAGCGTAATTTAGAGCTCTTACTGGTACTAGTAGTGACGGTGGATCTGATGCCGGGAGATATTGATGCCAGTTACGTGAAGAAGCGGTCTGTGCTGCATGAAACTCATCCACGAGCCTCTAATGCAGTATCCTTTTGAACAAGTAACATTAATAGCTGCAATTGAAATCATGTGTCCTGTTGATGCTAGACGAAAGGGAAGCGTGTTATAGCAATTTCGTTCTTTTGGCCGAGATTGTCTGACCGGGACACGTTTTGCAAGTCCCGCGTTATCTTTTCCTTAAGTCAGTATGACCCAATTAGAGTTAAGTCGGAAAGAACCTCAAAGATTCAACCAAATCACTTCAAAGTAAAAAATATCAATGGGTCGAAAAGGCGAAGTGAGCGACATCAACGACGAGAGACTCGAAGGAACTCATAGTGTGGGACGAAGATAGCAATCATCATTATCACGAAAATACGTGTTCAGTGTTCAGCAAAGTACGATATTTGTGTGTTCTCGAAAAATATCTTTTAAATTTACCGCGCTTTGTATGTAGACTTGCTCGTGTGCAATGGGAAGTGTCCAAAAACTTAGCCATACATTTCGCTGTGAGTTTTTAGAAATATAGGAAATTAGTGTTACGTAAAGTGGGCGTTGTATAAGTTGATTTGCTGCAGTCCATTGCCGCCTCGTTTTCTCAGTTTCGGTAGACTTTTTTTCACGGAAACCCTGTACGTATCGGTGGGTAAAAGAGAGAGGTCATCACTGATGGTAGCAGGTAAAAGGCGTATTCGATTCGATAACTTTTCTGTCATCGAATTGCACGCACCTTTTACTGAAGATCATCAGCTGGTCTTCTGCATACTTCAGGTTTCTTCTATTTTGACTGAATAAAATAGCCCAACGAAGACCATTTGCAACGTCCAGCATATGCGGCGAATTTTATCGACAAACATTAGGTTTGCTGTTTATTCACTGTACCCAGTTTGTGGCCGTATCCACGGTGCCTATTTACGTTACACTGTTTTGCATCAATAGTCTTCTGTCTGAGATAATATCGTAAATTATCAAAGCTGCTGTTACCTCTGAAACGTGTGGTTCAGTTAATACACAGTGCACTGCACCAATGAGGCCAGCATTTAATCGCCGCACTGAACCCCGAACACGGGTTTGGGCTTTTGCGAATTTATTTGTAAATCGAATGGCAGCAGCTACAGTAGGTAACGGTCAACTGCATTGTACTAAGATAAAAACAATATGCAATCTGTTTGAAAAAAACGGGCTTTGCTTGTTACTACAACTAGCATGAAAGGAACTTCGTGATTCAACTATTTACATTCAGATTTTATGGTCGCCGTTTATACAGATGTTTATATACGTATATGCCGGTGCTTCGGCATGTCACGCCGACAGATCTGGCTGTCTTGATATTCATATTTGTGTAGCATTCAACGCCGCTCGAGTGTTTTAATATCGTCGCGCTGGGCAGCGGCATTAAGCGGGGTGACCATAATGCCACATTGACTGTATGGCGGTCCATCTTTTCTTGCCTGCGTATAGAGGACATCGACGGCCACGGAGATATTGTAGCACACGAAATGAACACAGACGCGCAGGCAGACTGGCCTATCAATGGATCTTCTATTCTTGTTTTGAAGTGCGTTAGTCGCGGAACTCGGTGTACGTAGTCGTATATGTGAACATCGCGTAAATGAAAGTTGGAACAAGTTGAATCTGCTAATAGCAGAGGCTCGTCCACGACAGAAAGTAAACGCCTCTGTGGCGTGCCTCTGCTTCGTTAAAATCTTTCCTGCAGTAATATAATCTCAGCGCAACGTGTAATAGTACTATCGCATTAACACCTATGGCCAGTCTGTGCGATATCTAAAGGCCAGTCAACTGCTGCGATAAATAAGAAAAAACAAACAGTCGTGATTCGTCAGAATATCGAAAGGTCAAAATTGGAAACCGTGTGAAGATGCTACTTATAAATTAAACCTGTATCGAATATAACCATACAAGGATTCAACACTGACTACGTTACAATGGCACGTGAAGAACTTGTAGGCTTGCTAGCCAATCTTAAGATCGGTTCATTTCGCCAAGCGAAGAACTATACTGGTGATAATAATGGTACGCGCGTTGTGCTGTCTGCAAATACACAAAAAGGCGATGTAAACTCGGGCTAAGTCGCGGCCCATTTTATATCAGACACATACGGACAAAGACCATGCCGCTATAGCGATTTTTAAATGCTATTGCTAGTTCGCAACAGAGAGGTCTTTCGTTAGGAGAGGGCCAGTGTGAGCCTTGGCCTAAATAAAATGAATATCTACAAAAGCAATGTGCATCATATTTAGGTATTCCTTTAAATATACTGAAGGCAGCGCTTCGCTGTGAGGGAACCGTGTTAGGCTAAGCAATTTCGAATAAATCACTGTCAATATTTTTTGTTACTCCTGCTTTACGTTTACAACATTTTATGTTGTCTTCAGGGTCGCCTCACGTGGATTAGTCGAATCGCTTGAAAATTGCGTGCTTCATTTCCTGTGAGCCGTCCGACGTTCTGTTCTGGTTCATCGAATACACCGATATTAGAAGCGAAACGATTAGCCTATCCGGATTTCTCCCATATGGCAATTTTCTAATCAGTTCCAGTGTTATTTCTTTCCTGACTCCAGCACCCGTTTGCCAATGAACGCCACAGCAATCGAAACAATAATCGGCCTAAAAGCTGTCCTAATATCGTCTTGCTTCGTATTCTTTAAGGTTCTTCCTCTGATGCTCGGTCAATACGCTATCACGAGGACTCGCCAAAAGCTAGACCTCTCTCGATCTCCGTACTCATGCAAATTTCCATTTTAGTTATAGAGCGTCCACCCGTGGAGTATGTGCGATGGCATACCTCCTTTTAAACGTGCTCATTATTTAAGGATTACAGAATATATACGTTGTGAAATGAATTACAAAGCCACATCAGTTCGATAAGGATGGCGTAAAGATCGTACCGTTCGAAGTCAAGCAGCCCTAATAAACCGATTCCTCGTGGATCTATGAACGCATCTAGCAGAAGGACGAGACAGTTACACAAAGCGGATTGCAATAATCTAACACAAACACAGCGGGCAATTTAGGCGATGCGTGAAATAAAGTATAACATTTATTCCAATATAGGCTCGCACAGTCAGGAAAACAGAAATATATATGTATATATAGTAGGTCTTTCAGCTGGAACATGACAAACACTTATGTCACATTTTGTGACGACGCTGTTTTATAGCGGAGCGAGATTTTGCCAGTTTTTTTTCTTTTGTATCCGAAATGCATCTGTACTTTTTGGAATTTGAGACTGTTTGCTCGGATATCGTCACTCGAACCTTTAGCAAATTACAGCGGCGGAGACAGCTCACTATATAAACCTTGTAATTGGTTAAAGTTCTACTAGAGGAAGCGTCCTAAATTGGCAGCGGAAGGAAAAAGGAAAGTGAACTTTATCGACAACCCTTTACCTCAGGCGCGCAGCAAAAAGCTGAGAGCTGATGTACGACCCAGTGCATCTCTGCCGAGCGCGCGGATGTAAGACTATCATACATACACATTTTGGTCATTTGAACAGGGGATAGAATCAGCGCCCTATTATTTAAGTGGGCATTGAAAACGCGTCTTTGCTTGAACATTTTCCATGATTGCATCGAACCGAATCGGAATTGATCTTCTACCTTCAGCAGTAGATGGATACAACTGAATTAGCGCAATATAACTCTGAAGCAAACGTACGACTGAACTATACGATCACAACACGATAACTAGAAAGCTCTACATCAGGCAGTCAAGATTTGTGACAGAAGACAAGCCATTGGTGTTCCACGACCTCACATCGCAGGATTAATGGTGGCAAAAATGCAAAGATTACAGTTAGAAGTTACATCCGCTACACTTGCAGAACATTGTTCCTACTAATTACCAATTTTTTTCTTTTTTCCAAAATCCTCTATACTTGCTAATGGGAAAAAATTACTCAAATTTCGGCATCATGTCAAAATTGATACTTTGATAGATTTCCGTGTGCCGGATCACGACAAGAGCGGAACAAATAAGCATAAATGGCGGAAGTTCGTAGTGAGTGGAGATAAAGCGCAAGAGGTTCGGTAAGATGTTCAGGTTGATGCTTGGATTTTAGATTTTTTAGCTTTTTCACGGTATTATCGCGTTTAGTCGTTGTGTTGTAAGCAACTTTAATCTATGTTCTGAATGCTTAACAGCGGCATTACGGACGAGAAGTCCGATAGTGATTCGAACGACAATGACGGCCTAATAGAGCTCTCATAAATTTCAGATACAAGGATGTTAGAAGGCTGCGGACGTGTGGTGAAGTATTCGTTGTTCGTGGCCAATTTGGTCATCATGCTTGGCGGAATGGTCGTCTTCTCAGTTGGCGCCTGGACCCTCGCAGATAGGTAGTCACGTGCATTGTCGCGTCGCGTAGCGCATACGTCTATTCAACCTTAATTTTTATTCTTCTGTTACGTTTCCTGCATTATTTCTCAAAAGGTCATTTTTGCCGCCTGTTTTATTAAAGATAATGTATTCACTGCCATACGTTGTCACGAATGCTTCCATACGGTCCAAATAGCTAAAGTAAATTCAGTATATATAAAGGTATAATAAAATCACGTTCTTTTAACTAGTGCAACTTACATTGAATTATTATTGGTACGTAGGAGCTTCATGGAGCGTCTATTGGGCACCGATCTGTACGTGTCATCGGCCGCCATCCTGATTGCAACTGGCTGTATAGTAACTTTTGTCTCATTGCTAGGATGCCTTGGAGCATTTAAGGAGATTAAGTGCATGCTTTTAACAGTAAGTTATTACCCCAACTGACACAATTTTATTCCGGCACACAAGTAAATTACATAGGCTTGATCTAATGAAACACCTGCAGCGTAGCCAGTGTCCTCTTTCTAGTAAGCAAAACACGTAAGGCTAAAGACAACGTGAACTCTTTTCATATTATTCATTGGTATAAAATAGTATCCAATGCTTGTTCCTTCGAAACTTCGGTTTTTCTTTTCAATGATACTAACTCACATCTTTTCGTCCACGAACACGTGAGCGAGATCTGAAGCTTGACGGTGGAGACGATTTTACGCCCACTCCACGTGTTTAGGTAGCGTGCTATATGCACACACCGTATACTATTATCAAATAAAGGTCTTGACCCACTGGCTTGTCGTTATGTGGCTTGCTATGATAAGGTTGGGCAAGGCCGGCACAAGCTTGAGCCAATCTCTTTAAAACAAGGTTTTGAAGGAACGCTGGTAATGTCGATGCGTTAGATTATTCTAGGTGCTATAGATATGTATGCACACTTTATGAATTTTAAAGTAGGTTTTATTTAGATTTAAACTGTAGCCGATACAGCGTCATCCTGGAAATATGATAATACTTACGGCGTTTACAAATCGTCGCTCCCATGCTCTTCCTTTTTGATAACGGTCTGTGTGTATTGTTGCGCGAGAACCGCCGATTTCAATAACCACCACATCTTATATGGGCAGGCGAAAGACGAATGGGTGGAACATGTCGAACGCTTTTGCATGGACGTCGTAAGCTGAGAAGTTAATACACGTCTGTTGGGGTGCGTAACCATGAAATGCGGTTATCGCTGACTCAAGGTCTAGCATTGCCAAATAGTTACCATACCGACCCATAAGTCTGTTAGAGAAACCCTAGTCAAATCTAGCAAAACTCATTCCCGCTGGCCCCTCTAGGACCACAGAGGTGATTCCGACGACCTGTTCACACGCTGCTAATTGCCGAGAGCGATACAGAAACGTTTCTACGGATTCCTTTAAATAATCGATTTAAGTCAAGTTGAAGACTATTATATAAGTCAACCGATGACATTTTATCTTTGCTATCACGAGTACGAACGATTGGAATTCAATGTTCAGGGCTACCAAGGCTACTATTGTTTAGTTAGCTACCAAAAGCATTTTTAGAAAAGAAATTCAGGAATGAAAATTTCCTAAACACTGACCCATTAATCCATCTATCAGACAAAGCATATTCGTTACTTTGCGAGTTTCGGTTTTTATACTCTGCCCGACTTTATTGTTTATTTGTTATTTACAGGAATACATTTACTATTGCTTTTCTACTGCTACAAATTTAGTGTTTACTATTGCAAGTGTGGATAGCTTTGTGCTATAAGCTCTACTGTATCGTTTGAAAGGTATCTGTTGAACCTGACGCGCATCAAGATGTTTTCCTTTATTTGGCTCACATTGTTCTTCGTTGGGCCTTCTTCCTTTTGCTTTTAGTCTGTAAGATCTGCACTTGAGAAACCGGACATATTCAACATAAAAAAAATATCTGCTCCTATTTTTTTATGTCGAATATTTCATTAATTTAAATGATGTCGTCATCAAAGAGAAAGCCGCTGCGTTTGAACGTATACGTAGCGTCGGCAAACATCTCATAAACGCGTGCTTTTTGTGTGTTGTCTATTTTGTGCTTGGTGGATAGTCTTCCTTAATAAAAACTCTTCGCGGAAGCGTTTTCTCAAACCCTTGTTAAAATCGCGCACTGACAGAGCTGCGGCATGCGATCGATCGGGTTTGTTCTTACATTAAGTAAACAATCATATCGCAGATATCCTCTATCTGTGCTCGTGGCAGTTTGGAACCATTAATGTGTATTTGTTGGTAGACAACAATTAGTGGTAACATGTATTTTATTATAAACAGTTGAAACGCATTACGTTGACCGGAAGCTAACGATAGGCTTACGATAGCGTAGAAACAGGACCACCCTTGGCATTCCGATGTTACAGCATATGGAATTTGCCTTAGATATGTTAAAGACTACTAAAATTGCTAACGAAAATTTCCTTGTAAGAAGATCGACCCTTGACGCAAGACGATATAAAAACATCAGAACGGAGCAATATGACGAAAATGTAATGCTGCTATAGCATTAAGTTGAGCGCTCAAATGTATAAATTGTATACCTGAAATTTTATTTACAAGACGCACATACGCATCCATATTAATAGGAGTCGCTAAGAAGTACTATATATATAGTATATAAATGTATTGTAATATAACCTGTCTTAGGTGCTTCCGTCGCTATATGGCCGAAATGCATAGTAGATCAGTCGTATTTGTACTAGTAATAGCTCGTCGTTACTATGGTTGGTCAAAAGGGAGTGAAGCTGAGTTGCTAAAGGACCAGTCAAATCGAGGATCGATGAAGTGGTCGGTGAAGCTACAAATCAGGGAGCCCTGATGGAGCGCCCGACGAAGACAGCGGAGAGAATTACGTTGTCGCAAGCATATCTACTGGGGAATGGGCTAAGATGTCAGAAGCAGCAACAGGTGCCTCCTCGGGTCGACTTACACAAGGTCCAACCCAGTCCAGTCCAGTCGGGTGAATTCGGTGCGAGCAACGCTGGGATGTTCAAGGCTTTTGAGCAGCTTCAAGGCAAATACTAAGCCACGACATTATGCGTGACTCTAAGTGATCCTAAAACGTTCACCCAGGAAATTTATGTTGGAGCATGTCGCGTCGCTGAATAAGGTCAAGGCGCAGTGTTGCATCACGGCCTTTGCGAAGATCGCATGACACTATTGAATATAAGAAGGCCTAGCCGTAGCTGAAGTCAAGGTTTGCGTCCGATAACTGTGCAGTTGCCAAAGTTAAGGATCCCTGTAGCAGATATACTGCGTTCGTTCCACGTAGCACCGAATAGAAAACGCTTCTGGACGCAAAGCTCTTAACGATGCCCAATATGAAGCTGATCGTCTTGAGGTCTTTGATGTGAGACAATGGACAGGCTCTCGTCTTAACCAAATCATAGTTAGATTTGACGTAGAAGCGGAGTAGATGCTTCTAGGTAGGTGGTCGTTAACGGCTCCTGTGCTTGACTAGACTGAACTAGCCATGATGCTTTGCCACTGTTTTTCCGCCCAAAATGTGCACATATGCATCGACTTCAGCACCCTTAGATCAGGAAGCAAATAGATGGGTGGACCAAAACTTCGAAAGCAAATGTGCGCATTCGATCTTCACTGCTCTCTCGAAATCTCCGAAAAAACGGAGCGAGCAGTTGCATACGAACAGGGTTCAACGGAATCGGTTCTAGCAGAAAAATGAGATTCGGTTTGAGTGGCAGGACAAACTCCGAAGTGTTCGAAGAATGGACAATTTCATTACAACAAACCGTAACTGATTTTAAACCGGATCACATTGAAAATTTGGGGTCGCTTGAACCGAGCGTGGTCTTGAATTTCTATGTGGTGCTGCTATATAAGGACAAGATGTACAACGAATCAAGAGCATTTGTACTTAGACGAAATTAGTTTCTTCAGCAAAGTAGCTAGCGTTTGCGAGAAATCTAACTTAGAAAGTTGTTCATGCCGAAATCCAATGATCCGTACAGAAATCCATAGGGGTTAGTTAAACGATTCTAGTCCTCTAGTAGAAAATCTTCCAGAGGCAGTAATCCAGGTTAGTTTTGTTAGATGGATATTCGTATTTGTATAGAGCTATAGTTTGTATATTTATCTTGCGATATTTATGTAAGTAATTAACTCTGGCATCGTATGGCTCATTGTTGGTCTGTGATTGATTTCAGTTTTTCGTTATCCTATTCATGTTGTTTATCGTGATGATGGTTGGCGGAATTCTCGGTTACGTATTCCGAAATGAGGTAAGAATTTTCATTACTTCATGATAATAAGGACAAGATCACGAGTATATATACATATATATATATCAATATATGTTGATGACGCACCAAAAGACAGGCAAACGTTTCTTCTTGGCTATAGGCGGGTGATTTACCTTTAGATAGTTAAAAGTTTAGCGAATTATTTACATACCTATAATGGTAGTTAGAGCTTTGAATTGAATGCACACAATTAAATAAATTCAGTCGCCCTTTTTTGTCAAGTTGTCCTAGGTCAACTTAGACGTGTACTAGTAATTAGGCGTTAATTCCGTAACTTTGCAGGTGGACGAGCGGATGTATCAAGAGATGCTGATGTCGATCCCGATTTATAAGAACGACTCGGTCGTCACCAAGGCCTGGGACGCCGTTCAAAGACACGTAATACATACGAACAATAATCCTCGTGCTTTATTATCATAAACAGGTTTACGATATGCTACGACAATGAACGATACGACGACGTTCTTATAAAAAGAAACCTAACATGCCTAAAAGCAAATGCGGACCGATTAAAATACATATAACGACTTATTGCGCCTAACGAACTATGCTACTAAATTTTGTTGGTTATAATCAAGTATTTTGTGTGCACAAATCAATAATACAGTATCTCAAAAACCGTAAGTATATAGAACCGTATAAAATATCTTGCGTCTGTATTTTGTTTAATGTATAAATCAGTGCGCGTCAATCGGTGATTATTGCTTTACGGGTATATATGGCAATATTATCTGTTGCCTTTCTGTCGTACAATGATTATGATTTTCAGTTCAAATGCTGCGGCATTCCCGGGCCTATTCCAAATGAGAAGCCGTACCGAATTTGGTTACAAAATGCCCACTTTAACGACCGCAACATGCAGGCACGTATTGCGCACGTAGTTAACTATCATATTTAGAAGAGAGCAACGTTCGTTTTTTTGAACATATCATAAATTAAAAGGCAGCGTAAGAGGCAGTCTCCTGGCCAGCTTCTCCTTAAAAACACTAACTAACTAACTAATTTGAGCGTTTGTCTTGCAGGTTGCATGAAGGTTTTTACGAAGGCTATAGCCTACATATAGTAATAGAGCACGTTTCTTTTCACAAGCTAACACAGCAATAGACACTTCTGCATTGATCGTACGATTATGCTGGCGTTCACCCCATAGATAAGGAAGGTAAAGTCTAAGAACGTTACGAACTGTATGTTGAAGTAGAGTCGAATAAATGCACTTTGATTCAATCACGAAGCAGTTGACAACTACTACGACGACTGCAGTATACGCCATTCAAGTAGATCCTAAATACGTCCTGCTCTCGCAGTTCTATCAATGCAGTTAATTCACATTGTCTTTGTCTGCTACGGCGCGTAAGGAGCGTAACCACTCCTTCATCATGGATGATCCGGAAAAAGCACCAAAATTTAAGTGGGTGGGAAATTGATTAGGCATAGGACCGCTTAGGGCTGTATTTGTGATAGTGCGGGAAGTTCTGTTTTGAAGCTGGACCTTTATCAGCAGCATCTAAATGTTCCATATGCTAATATTGAAAGGAATTAACCTAAAAAATTGTAGTTCACTCTGTCGAACGCACGCGCCAGTATAAAATACGTATAATCAAATGATCCTGTACAATTTGGATGCGGTTTGTCATTCTGAACTACTACGACGAACTCATTGGGAAGCGTGGATCGTCTCTTTTAGAAGGCGTGTTGATTAAGGCTTTTTAGGTCGTGCTCTTCAGGTGATTATGAAGGTGGCCAATAATGAGCTTGATAGTTTACTATTTACATGCTGTTCTGAACCTCTCAGAAATCGTCACGCTTACTTTTCAAACATTTTATCACACAGAACGTTGCGTGCAATAGCACCTTCTGTGATCGCTAACAGGGGCTGAGTTGTGTTGTGTTGCAAGATTGCCAGTCGCACCTTGGGTGTACGTCATTGTTGTACCTTGAGGACACGGCTGCCTCATTGAAACACCTGAAATCAATTTTCTTATCAATTACAGGAATTAATGTGTCTTGAGGGTCCTTTAAATGCCTATTGGCGTAGCGGAGGAAGCAATTAGGCCCCTTAAAGCTTTAGAAAAAGCTTCATACTTCATGAAGCAGGACAGAATAGTTGGTGGATGTTATCATCGGACGTACAGGCTTACAGATATGAGCCTTTAACCTTATGCCGTTAACGTTCTTTCGGTCGCTTGAAACGAAAAATACATTCGACCAAGCCTTGTTTTCGCTACAGTCCGCGAAAAACTTACTCGAATTTACTGTCGCAAGGATATTCAACGCATGCGTCGTAATCACGTTTAGCCTGATGGCCTCGTAGACGGAGTAAAGAGATCTGCCAATTGTACTCAAGTTTCTTATGAAATCAAAATCAGAGATCCAGTGGAGAACGGTCTGGTATCTTCCGCAACTAGATGTAAGAACCTTTGCCTTCAGCTATCGAAAATCAAACCTATACATCTGCCGGTACGGTAGGTTTAATGGAAAACGTTATAATGAACGACGTACCTGAAAAAAAGACTTTTAATAGTCACGTCTCAAAGATAACTCTAAGAAATGTCAGCAGCGATGGAAAAGTTGCTAAAGGCCATATATAAAAGTTGTTTTTAAGTAGAGCTTTATGGAATAATTGAACAGAATCATCGAAAAAAATATATATATTTCTCTACTACATCCTTTCATTTTTTCCCATGGGACCGCATGTGATGTTTGCCTTAAGAATGTGTTGAGTTTTTCGAAAATAACAGTGCGGGTAGCATACATATTTGCGATGCCGTACACCATCGGTTAGGAAAAGCTTAATTATGGGGATTCGTTCCACGGGATAAAACGAAAAAGATAGCTGATCTTTATCAATTCCAATGACGCGGCAAACAGATATAACTAGAAGTTCCTCACACACTCCTTTGAACCTTTATCTATTGGCTTTGACACATGTATTTAGGCGCTACGCATTGTATAAGGCGGATTTTGGTGAACTTTTTTTTTCTAACGAGCTTCTCAAACTGAATCATATGCCACACTAACCGCTACCAACTCTGAAAGTTGAACGCGTATTCATGGTTACCATGGCAACGCACTTAGAGATTCACAAGCCGCCTTTATTTATTAGGGTTAAACATCAGTACCTCGGCCTATTTAGTTTTTCCCTTTCCTCTTTACCGTTTGTTTGTTTCTGCGTATCATGAAAAAATCCATTGTGATTCCATTGTGCAGTGAATGGAATTTCATGTAGAATTCAGCCTAAAGAAGGTCCCTGCCCTACTTCGCTCTTCATAGAGGTCAAACAGCTACACGGAATATTTGCGCCACCTGCAGAGAGAACTCTAACATTAATGGTATCTTAAAATAGAAGGATGTACGGTGCTGCGGTCGGCGTCTATGACTGAAAATAGTTATGAAATAAGACCGTCGGAGAACAATCTGGCGAGAAAAAAACTATAGGCATATGACTATGGAGAAGGACCTTAAATCTATGAGATCTACTAAGAAATTTGGCGCTCTATAAACTAAAAGAACATCGCAAAAAATCGCGATTTTTCATTGGCCGATACCGAGCAAGGTGCAACCACAATAAGAGGTCTCTACGCAAATTCCGATAAGGTGGAGTTTCTATAGCAAGACAAGGCAGAGAAACGAATGGCCAGCTTCGGAGGATACGCCCAAGTAGAAAGTTTAACCAAATCTTCATCCCAAGAAGACGATGATTTGCGTTTGCTGGAACTGGAAGGGACTTATACAGTGGGAAACGCTTAGAAAGTACAAGGCGATCAGTAAAAATCTATATATTGCTAATCAACAGAAAAGATCCTATGGACGTGGCAAACTCGTCCTCTTTCAAAACAATGCCAGATTGCGCATTAAAAATGTAAAAACCCTCTTACAAGAACTTCGGCATACGATTCTCTTGTCCCTACCAGATTCTCCAAGCCCAGTTCCAAGAAGTTATAACCTCTGTCGATTATTAACAACGTAAGTTACTAACCGTACATTTGACAATGAAAACAGTTTCAAAACCTGGCTGGGTGAGCCATTCAACATCTGAAAATTTTTGGCGAGAAGAAGTGAAATAGTTTAGGCCGGCGAAGGTCACAGCAAATACGCGATAAACCAATATGTAGCTAGGATTTGTGTAAAACGTTGTTTTTTGCCAGGTGAAAAAGGATATTGCTTATGTTTCAACATAATAGTACTGCTCGTTCCGTATACACGCATTCATAAGCCCACAAATGATCAATAAAAAGTAGTTCCAGCTTATTTCATGCGTTCAATATACGTCGTACTTCCAGGCCAAAAAAGGAGGTTCAATGTATTTGGACGGTGAGCTAAGATCAGTTGCTGTCTAAAGTCTTCACTATAGAAGCTCTCACTGAGTTTATAAACGTGTTTAACTTCTCAGGATCGATGGTCTACGCTGTTGCCAATTTCCATGCGACTTCCAAATATAATAAATAGTTCAAAACTCAATTTATAATCATTCCAATTTTTAGTGGCGAAATTAGCGGCTATTTTTGAGAGGAAAGCATTCATCGACAACGAACAGATAAGCTTCAATGGAGTTTTTGTTAGTCAAAATTTGCCACTTCTCACATTTGCTAGCTTTTTTAGACGCGCGAATTTTTCAGATTTTCCACTTGTTTTAAATTCGAAATTTAGATCCGCGGTTTTTATCAAACATGTTCATACGCGACTTGAACAAGACGGCACGCTGCGATGTCGCTTTATTTCTGGTTACTGTCAGAAAGCTGTTTACGAATATATGGCAAGACCAATTCCTAAGCGTGAACGGTTTAATCACGAAAATAGGGCACAACTAAGCAATTAATGGCTACGTTGAATAAACGTTACCGTACGGAAAACCCTGTCCTGAGAAAAGCATTGGACTCATGACAAAAAGACAAGCTTTTTATGGCGTTATGAAATTGCATTGTCATGTTAAATAGAACAGTCGAGCCACAACTTTGACGCTGCCGAATTCTGTGAACGTGGATTGTATGTGACTATTGGTACCGGATCGTAAATGTCTAGAAATAGGTACAATGGACTAACAAGCGATATCTAACTTTAAAACGCAGGTGCCCGATTCATGCTGCATGCGCAGCGAATGGCTTGTGGGCTGTAGAGGAAGTCCATCCGAAAGAGACACCTATATGGACGTAAGTTCCGCTTAAAATAGACAAAAAAACTAGCGATTCAGTCCTCCTCTAAGACTGATACCAGCCCATAGATATCCCAACTGCTTGTACAACTACCTTTGTTACAGAATTTATAGATTTTACTCCTACTGCGATTGTTTGTTTAACACTGAAGTGGCAAAAGACTGGGATACCCTCAGATAGACGCGCATACTGAAAACATACGAAAAAAGAATTGCCACGTCCATAAATTAAAATAATAGACAGTGTTAAAATATAGGTGCCCATTACGGGCTCCACTGCTTTATATAGAATGTCTACAAATCGATTTAATACTGCTACGTTTGATTTCCAGAATTGTCACACCCGAGTACGCGACTTCGTCAAAGGGCACGCGAAAATCGTGGGAGGGGTCGGAATAGGTATGCTATACATAACGTAAATTGGGTTTACGTGCTAGCCACCGGACGATCTAAGATGGCCTTAGCTACAAAATGCCTACAATATTAAGCAGTCTAACTTATGCTTGCTTTATTACATTGCTAAACTGTTTTTTAGGCATCGCCTGTTTGTTGGTTGTCGGCATGGCTTTGTCATGTGCGATGTTCCTTATGATCCAGTGAACGAACCTCAGCATCATTACGCATGTATGTATACAGACGGATAGGAATTAAAAAAAATCTACGTACAGTTACTATTCAGCGTCAGCTATCGCAAACGACCCGAAACACCTACGAAAATTGAAAAAGAAGCAGGAGATGATTGTATTCGAGTCCTTGCCTGACCGTCCAATCGCCCGCTGAACAAGTGCATAGATGACCGTATGAAATATCTCACCAACCCCGGGTCGGTACACGCAGGTGTTCCTTATGGAGGCAAAAAAGCACAAATCCTGTTGGCAAGAAACGTACGTCTCGGATGATCACTATGGAACGCAGATATCTGGTCACATCAATAAATGTAACCGAAGGGTGGTGAAGGGTACGCCACATCAGCAGCCCCATGAGAGAAGCACAGAGGAGGTACATCCTTCAACGATGCCTATTATGCAGGCAACGACGCAGTTATACAGCAAAATGCGATATTAGATCTTTGTGTAAGCCGCGACTGGTTTACGTTCTGTATTTGTTTATCCACAATTGACACGGTATTGATATGGCATTACGCTCATAAACGACCTCCTCAGTTTAAATAAGTATGTTACCGCGTAAATTGCTATCCTTTTAACGTAATTTCAATTTGTGAATTTAATAACAGTAGTCCACAACGTTAAGCTTACGACCGTTATTGTCTAACAAAGCAGTACTAAATTTAAACTATACATAAACGTACCATTCTAAAACACACGAAAAAAGTGTTAATTATCTTCACGACTATCAATATCATAAAGGGCATGCTTAGCCGCTAACGAAGAAATTGTATATTCAGGCAAGAAATATATACCACCTCACGCTAGAATTAGAATAGCTCATTAATATTAAGCCCTTCTGATAATACTTCAGCATTGTGCATTGAATGTCGTTGGCCTTAAAGTAAAATGTGCTCGTTGCGAAACGTGATTAGCACATGTGCCTTGCCACAGCACGTCTGGGCCTTGAAGCCCAAAAAACGACCAGTGATAATCGGGAGCTGCTCTACACCTTCCGCATATTTATCAAAGAAATACATCCATTATGTCTGTAAATCATAACCAATCATTTGCTGTTTGCTTCTACCATCGTCACATTATTATTACTGTTACTGGATGCGGCTTTCACAAACCGAGCGTGTTTCTTGTGGCCAATGGCGTTGGTTAGGCATATTTATTGATGTGAGATTGGCTTTGCAGACAATCTGCTTGGGGCACTACTATCGTTCTCGGCTTTCGAATATCGCGGGCATCTCTTAGTCGTCGGCTGGTCAGCAGCTAACTATTGTGAACGCGCGCGGAGGTGTCGTCCAATATGTACGACAACATTGCAACGGTGAAGAAAAATAACAGTATGAAAAGACCGTTAAATCAAAGCATACAGCCTCATCGACGTATCTATAATTTCAAACATGCCTTTGCCCCTATACGATTGACTAGCTAGAGTTTGCGTAGTTGGTAGACGGTTCTGCTGACGATACAAACCCTTCTGAGTCTAGCCTCATACGTCGGACGATCAACTGCCTGATGCCTGTTGTTCGATGCGCGTATTATTCTTGTGAGTTACTGTTAGACATGGACTAGTGTCGCTTGAAGCATAGGATGTGTTTTCGATGGCCCTCCGGTCACCCGAGATCACGTGCGTTCCACGACAGAGGCCATGTTTTGGTTTTAAAGAAAAATATTTGATTTAGATAATAGTAATTCTAATTGGCTTGCGTAACCTGCAAGGGCCATCGATAGTAGAGTTAACTAACTGCTTATCTGAAACATGTAGACAGAGATCCACATCTTTGCGCTGCCCATAAGCGATACAAGTCTGGAATGACAATAGAAGCAAGAAAATAACTAATAGTGATATATAAAGCGGGTCTTGTGCGAAATATCAAGGACACGTCGAATGGGGCAAGCGTTTGGTCACCACATTTTGGATTGTTGTTGAAATAGAAATTATTACGAAAACGCTATTTTTTAGGTGCGTGCTTAGCTCTGTTTGAAAAAAAGAAAATCAAAATGCGCGAACATGACAAGTATTACTATTTGTAGGACTGAATTACCTTGCAGCATAATGCATCTATATTAATAAGACCATTATAATTATTATAGCGAGCAATAGTGGCAACAACAAAATCGATTTGAATAGTTTATAAAAGAGGTGTCATGCCAACAGATAATCAAGTTGTTTAGGTACCAACAGCGTGGTCATATTCCAAATATCCACCGAGAACACTGACAGATAGAACTAGTCGAGTACATATCTATATGGCGTTCTTACTTGAAAATTTGTACTGCACCTCTAGATAATCTATCTGTTTGGCTGAGCATTATTCTACAGACTATTAAAGATGTAACGATTAGAGATCTGCAGTCTAAACAAACGGCCATGAAAGGATCTTATAAACAAAATTGGCCCTATACATTTACAGCATAAACACGTATTTCAACTCATTTTCATAGTTATCGCGTTGAGTTTCGAAAATTGATTCCTCAATGAAAACGCAAAGGTAAGATCTTTGATCTACCTTCCCACAAACGCCTATGGCGCGTTTCTCTTTTGATTTTTTTCAATCCAGCCACATCTGACTCCAGGTCTATTACCTGAGCGCTTGCTTAAAATTCAAGTGCTGCTGATCTAGTCAATTGCATCATGCAAATATTAGTACATTGTTTTTTTGTAAGTAAGCTTCAATAACGATTTATGCAAGAATTGATTGTTGTTTGTTACGTTTTTTAAAGTCAGATCTGCCATTTTCTTTCGATCGAATAATATACGCGGACTTCCGTGTGTCTGTAAACAAAATACAAACGGCACATTATCCTGCAATTATTTTATTTTTCACAAATTGAATAATCATTTGTAAAAATACATTGTACTTCAAAAACTTTCTTAATCGAATGTAATAACGATGGGTATATATAATATTTCGATGTGAATACAACAAACGAAACAAAGATGATAGCTTAAACAATACCAATTGCAGTGCGTTCAGCGAATTGACCATAATAAACTTGTATGCCCACATACTTTCGGTTGTTATCATTATCCAATAACAATAGTGGAACGTCGTTGTACGCAGAAAACGGAAAATTTGAAGGAGAATCTTTGTTCAGCAAAAGAAGCTTAGTTTATAAAAATTGACTAATAAACGGTAAGACACTCGAACTAAGCCTGAGGCGCCTAAGAGATTGTCCGTGCTTCAGATACGAGGGTTGAGACAAAGTAAACGGTAACAGTATACTGTGCTGATTATCGTAATCAGTAGATAGCTCGAGCTCTCAACATATCAAATATGGTTTAATGAATCAAAATTAGGTAGTAGTTCAGCACTCGGTTGTTTCTTTCGATCAGGAATCGATCTTTTCATTGTGGTAAATAAGCTGACAGCCATCGCTGTGAAGTAGTGCCGCGTAGCACTTCACACAATAAAACGTGCTTAAAAATAAAACGAATCCTATTAGGTGACATTTCTGTTTGAAATATAGTAAAAACACAATATTTTCAAAGCGTAAACATGAATATTTCTATTTTTATATATAGTAATAATATCGTTCTTATTCAATCATTACCGTCATCATCTTTTTGCATGCTGATCGCCGTCTCTAGCTTTTTCTGTAACTTGATTTTTTGTTTTTTCTAATAATATTTGCATTTAGTCCTAGCTCTGGTCGGTGTTCTTTTCACATCGTTGTTCTCTGGGTTGGCAAATACCTTAGTTTCTATTTACAAATATGTCTGACGTTGTAGCGGCCTGCTGCGTATTGGCGCTGCGTACTGGCGCTGCGTATTGTACGGATGCATTACATTACTACCGCTGTTCCTGCGTCTAATAAGAAACGTACCATCACAATGATTTCTCCTAGAATCGTGCGTAGTTCAGTAAAACAATACCATTATGTATCCATTCGTCACTCGTTCGAGTTACTTTCGTTTGCGGATCCGTTCGTATCCAATTTGAAATTGGCTCTAATGATTCCCCCTTCCGGAATACCGATTTGCAGATCATCATCAGTTATCCCCATTAGTATTCTACTAGCTCTACCCATTCATCTATCGCATCACACACGAGCTTCTATCGTTATCTGCCATCGTCATCGACATCATGTCGTTAGAGTCCCATGTTGCAGATATGTACACGCTTTCAAGTAGACTGACAAATTAAATAGGGGTCGTTTGTAGCTTGTTAAACGTGAACGAATCGGTCTTTCAAACATTAAACAACGTTACCACTCATAAAAATGACCAGTTGGCAAATCGCTAATGGTTCTCAGTGACATAAAGACTAGAGCAACACTAAACTAATAAACTGGCAGACTCGAAGGCTCATAGGTATCACTCACTTAACTTAGGAGCAAACTGCAAGAAGCCAGTTTTAAAAATAGTCGCATGAAAAAAATTAGGGCCAAATCATCAAAATCTCAATTGTCTTGTTCAGTTATTTCAATTGACAATAAAACTTACTTGAAAAATAGAAGAGAGATCGGCTTTACTTAAATCATCAATATCGACAGGCTCTTATTAATGACTGAATAATGTTTACTTTGTCACTGTTACCTTACTGTTTACATTATTTATATATATATATATATATATATATATATATATATAGGAAAGCGTGGGGCTATATGGCCTATTGCGTTTTTAGCAAAGGAGCGTTGATTTAGAATTGTAATGATACCGGACTTTTACACTTCTATAGATGCATACGGATCGAGAATTCGGTGCAACTTCCATCAATCCTTTGATGGAAGTCTAAAAGTCGACCTCTATAGGACAGTAAAGTATTATTTTTCGCATTTGATCGAACGATAAAAACCTGAAGTAGTCAGCTCATTCTTCTACAACGGTTTCGCCTGTCCCAGTGTTACATTTTCAGCTACAAAATTAAACACAAGTTACATTTTCTAAAGTTAAAACGATAATTTTAAAGGTCATTGTATTTTAAGGATAGGTGAAATTATATGCCGATTTTATTTAGTTTAATAACACAGGTTAAGTTAGGAAATCATATTTGCATGCTTATTGTTCCATGAGTCGCTATTGTCGCGTATGTGATTGCTTTTAATATAGATCTTGTCAACTTTGTCGCTACAAGGCATTACTTGCATGAACTACATTTTGAATCGATGCGCCACATTGCAGATAATTACGATCATGGATTGGAAATTATTATCGATAATTATATCTAGAAAAATTCAAGTTCATTAGTTATTCGAACTGCGCTGCGGAACTTCATGTGGGCCTGTAGATTTCGACCTGGCGAACTTAACAGTGAACGACTATAAATCCAGAGTCGCCATACCTACAAGTAAAGAAAAGCATTTTTCTTTTTTAGTTTTGTTCAATGTTTAACTTCTTCGGACGAAATCATTAATGGCCAACGTGGCCCACCGCTGGCCCATAGTGCCCCACAAGGTGGGTTATATGGGCCAATGACATAAGATTCTTGAGTATTCTCTCGAAAATAAATTAATTCTATTGATTCCATTTAGGCCACATAATACGAGCGCGTTTTACGAATGCAGTAGTATAGTTTTCTTCCGTTACATTAAGCGGTAGCACTAAGTATATTTCGGCCGATATAGCTCCACCGTCTCTCTATATATATATATATATATATATATATGTTAATGCTTCCCTGCTAACTTTGTCGATTTGAGCTCCATTCTCTAAAGTCCTTTTATACCCTCGATGAATTGGCAAAATATATCCGGAAAATTTGCAACATCAGTCTCGTGAAGCTAAAAGCGAATAAACATGGCGAAGAGTAGGGCTTTTCGTGCATGAATATTAAAATCTCTTTTTTTACCTTTAACAAAATTTGCATGCAGACATGTGCATTCTAAGATCTGATTAAGAACACAGCAGATGTAAACAAACGTACGGTTTTCTGTGCGCAATGGTTTGGATTTGTCTTGACTTATGCTGCTACTGCAGAAACCACGACGCTAAGATCTACTAAACTCAGCCTAAAAGTGCGCTTGAAGCCTGCTTCACCGAAAAAAATTATTTTTTAGCTTTAGCCGATAAAGTCTCAAGTAGTTTTGCACGGAAACGTCCCATAGATGTATATATATATAAGCGATGACCCTTAATAGTATGTTCCCGTGGACAAGCCCTGTTAAGTTGTGGTGTCTTTCTGTAAAATGCTAACGTTTTCATTATATGTTTTGTTATTGTTATTATTATCTTACCATTATCAACAAACAATCAAACATCTATCAGTCACTTAGGCAATTTCTCTATCTACTTTGTCTGTTTACAAATGTATTATACGATATACCATCACCATGATCAGCGTCAGAACATCTCACGTGATCTAAATTGCGTGACAGATAAACAGTAGAGGACAGATAATACGTTTTGATAGTTTTCTGCACGAACGACGCTGTTTCACATTCATATACGCAGCTAACTTAAACTTGCAGTTAACCTCGTCACTTCTATCTTTCTCAGACCCATCGACGTTGCGTACTACCATACAGAGACGACAGCTTCGACCGAAGGGCGCATGCTGGAAAAGAATCGAATTCATAAGTCTAAGAGAAAAACAAATTATGAGGAAGAAAATGTAAATAGCAGAAGCGACTGGACCATAGTTTGCAATAAAACTACTCGTGTGTTCTGATGATAGAACTGTATCGGAAGACCGACTCCTACGAATCTACAATTTCAGGGGAAATCACATCCCTTTTCGCAAAGACATGTAAAGCAGTTAAGCCAGCTAGCTCAGCTATTCGTAGAAAATCTAAAGTGAATGTCTTGTTTAGAATTAATTTTCGTACTTATGGAACGGTTTGTCGTCGGCGTAAGAGTCCCTTGAGCTGTGGGTTTTGTGGAGTCGGTCGTATATGACGCGTGGTCGGATTGCCCAGAAGGTCCCATGGAGCCTGATGTCTTATTGAAGTTTTCAGTTCCTGAAAGTCCGGCCACCTGGGCTATAACGGGTCCGCCAGTTCCAGTCGATGGAAGTGAAGAGACCACACATGCAGGCCGTGGGCTCAAGGGACCTCTAGTCGACGCAATGTCTTTTCCAGTTTTTGTTTCGCTCGTCACAATACGAGGGACTAAAGAACCGGAACGAGAATTTCGTAGCACGGGACGAGGCTGATTCGTGCCCGTCAACGTTCCCGAAACACAAATTGAGCGCTGCGAAGATACCTGTTAGTAAAATTGTTTGTGCAGCCAATTTTGCCTATTATTAGTGCACTGCCTACCGCAATGTGCTGTTACATGTTCAGTTACTATTATTTTTATATAGCAATATATCCACTCGATTTGTTGACTTTCAATAATAGTCTACTGATTGAAGGCTGGGCAAATAAAAATTTACTTTTGCACTGTCTTACCTGTTCAGTGTTATTTGTCCCATTCGCAGTGACGGCCTGTTTGTAATACAAGCTTCCTGCAGTTGAGGCCGCGCCTGGCGGCAGTGAACAAAGTAATTTTAAAGCGAGGACAAATAGTACGAACATAGCCAGCGCGGACGCAACCACTAGCGGAGCGTAGTGCGATAGAAGCTGGGCCAATGATGAAATCGTCCTTGTAGATAACAGCAGTTTACGAAGGGTAGCCAATGGGCCTGACGGGTCAATCTTAACATTGAAGAGAGGCATGACAAACATTATCAAATACTCCGAGGTTATCAAGTCCGCCTACTCATTTATTAGATGACACTGACAAGAGTAACTGAAAACGAGATGATTCTGACCAGCAAACCCTAGCCGATCTCAGTCGCTCGGGTGCTTACCTCGCGGCACCTCTGGAAGACGTCGCAGTACCCGTTATAGTGGTCACAGGGTGTTCCCGGTTTGGCAAACAGGTCCGGCACATCGTACGGTGGGGTATTCCACTCAAATGACGACTTACACGCATGGCCTTCACCTGGCATTCGACAGCATAACTCGCAGGCCTTTGTAGGCGGATCTGACGGTTCTCGACCGCATTGGCACGACTCCAGACCATACGCCGTACAGATAGAACCAGTGCACTCCTGCCGTTTATTATTATTATAATTATTAGTATTATTCACCAACAACGTATTTATTTAAGATAACATGATCTTAATCACGAAGATGTCAGTGTGCAACACATATATGAAAAAAAAACGAATGTCTGTTTGTCTGTCTGACCAAACCAACTCCTAAAAGTGTTCAAATAGCAATTATAGGGTGCCTATAAGAGAGAGTCGATTGGATGAGTACTTCTTTCTTGGGAGCAGTTCCTTTTTCCATTCATAGAGCGTGATGTTAATTAAATATGTTGTTTGTTTCCTGTAATTTTTGCAAGTGTTTGATTTGGTTTCAGGAACAGAATCATCAGATTAGCCAATCGCAAGTTAGCCCATGACTGATCCTATTCACGTACGTCCCGGAAGCAGAGTTAATATGTTAAAACTTGAAAAAGCCTGTAATGACGTTGTAAGAACGAATCAAAATCTGACATGTCATGAACGAGACAAATCTATAGTTGGGTGAGCTCGTAATGAACATATTAGAACCGGTTGATAAAATTTCTTCACGCGTTAAACATTATGGTAACTGCAATAAAAGAACCGTTGTTGTGCTTTATAATTCATGTTAGGCTGGTATAGTATCAGTAAATAAGATTAGCTAAATCAACATCAAATCAGCGAAGATTGCCGGTCCATATAATCTATTGATAGATCTATACATAACCAGAAGTCTCGTGTTCATATGTTTATCGATCCGATCCAAATTTGGCGGGGCGTTAGAGCTTCATACTGAGAAGAGTTGCGTATACCACGAAACCGGTTGGATGAGTACGTTCTGCCTTCCTAGACAAAGTGTGTTTTTCCATTCCTAATGCATAATGTTCATATGGGCAAAGTGCTCGTTTTTGCAATTTTTGTTGTAGGGCTGAATTGGGCTACATTTGAGCAGGATTTTGTCGAAGAATGTTTTCTACTGCATAGAACTCTATGTAGAAGGGTCGTTCTTGATGTTGATCAAAAGCTTGCTTTGAGACGAATGAAAATGCAATACATGTCGCTGTATTCAAATCTGAGTTTCCATGCCCTCCGAAGAGCCAAACCTTAACGTAGCGCTTTATGTAGAAGGATCCCTTGTCGCCAATTAATAGATCTTGATAGACTGAGCCAAACTACCGTGCACGTATTTAAAACAGTAAAACGGATATCTCGGTGAGAAAATAATCAAAAACCCACAAGAGGATTTGCCTCGTTCACGTGACGATGGGGCAAATACGCGTTTCGACTTATTTTTGAACGCCTTTTTGAGCGAATTTCTTTGGAGTTGGAAAGTTGGAGCGACAGATGTAGAGGGTTCCGTGAACGATGTTCCTTCATTTAAAAGAATGCCCAAACTTCAAGTAAATATATACCTATTTATTAACAAAAAAAAACATTTAAAAAAGCCTCAGAAATCGAGTCAATATCCATCCCGAAAATCAATGCACCGGCCTAAACATGTCAGCTGAATTCATATCCATATCATATGCATCTTCATTTAACAGATTGTTCAACTACTCATTACATACAAACAGGAGGGATAAAACTGTTTAGCACTGACAGAGTTAATCTCAATGTAATAAGTGTAATGGTTTCTTATAAAATATATGTATTTTAATTCTGTAAGTTTCGGAAAAGTGCCGGGAACAGAATCAATAGGTTAGCCGACTTTATCGAAGACGACATCGATCAGAAGTCGATCGAAGGCCTATCCGATTTATGAACATCCTTCAGAAATCGGCCGTCGGCCAATTCTATCTACGAGCGTTCCGGAAACAAAATCAATCAAACATCATTGAACAAACTGGAATCACGTTGTGGAACTGTACCGAAAGCCAACATATCACGGGCGAGACAAGTTTAAAGTTAGCTAAGCCTCTGGCGAGCAAGCTACACAAAAACCGTCGAAGGTTAAGAGGTCAGGCGGAGTAGGCTATTTGCAACAAGTTAATTGTTAATGTACACCCGACCTATAGCGTTTGTTACCCTAGGTGGATAAATCATATTAGTCGGTAACACAAAACAGGTACAGGACGAAGCACACGGGTCCGTCCACTAATATGACAAGTGCATAACTTTAGTAAACATTTTGGGTTATCTTGTTCGGTATAGAGACCAATCTACTCTTTAATGCTATAATTCTTAATTGCTCTCGGATGCACGTAATATAATCCGTATACATAACGATTTAAATAACGCAAATGACTAGACATCCGTCACGGACATGTCAGAAGCTTATCTTACCCCCATATAGCAAACGAATTCATCATTGCAGATAGTCTTATTTGGCTTGCTCACAGACGGCGGACATTTAGGACCTCCGCCGTCGCAGTAGGCAGAGCTTCGGCACCCATTGTCGTCGCGACACTTATCTCCAACTTTCAGGTTACACTCCGCCGTACAGCATGGGCCCTAACAATAGCAAGCAAAAATTAGGAGCACGAAATCATTAAAGATGATGGCCTGTAGCCAGTATGTGCAATGGGTAAGTTGAAAGACTTACTCATTGCGCAACTTAAATTTGCGTTGAGTGTGACCTTGGCAAACATGAGCAGAAGGCACAAACGGAGCTAGAGGGAGAACTTACTGATAGATCACTTATATCTGAATAATAGCCCCTATTCAGTAATGTTAGATACACTACATAACGCAATGGGCTTAAATACGCTTGGAGCGGTTTTTACTATCTAGATATTTTTCTAGATGAATAAAATGACTTATCGAAAAAATTAACTTCCAACGCCTTCTTCAGATATGTTCGCACCTATATTTCTCACGAGGCTTTTCCCATTTCTGAATACCATATTAAATCGAGTTCGGCTCTTGGTTCCAACAGCTGAACAGACAAATCACCATATTCATGTAGAACCGTTACCGGGTTCACCATTTACATCTTTTATTTTCATATTGGTAAATTGTTTTAGGCCTGTCACGTGCGAATACCAAAATCGGTGAGTTATTAATTATCTTACCTGGCTCGGGCTGCAGACAACTCCTTTTCGCAAGGTACAAGGTGGTTGTAGGTCCAAGAGGTCACTCCCCGATTGCTCCCTTACCGTTCTTGCGCGCGCTCCTATAGCTGCGCCTTCCCCCATGGGGACGCAACACGACTCACGGCACTCGTCTTCCCAACCGCAGTCACACTCTTCATCTTCTTCAACTACGCCATTGCCACAGATCGCCCACTGGGGCTCTGTAGAGAAAACATCGAATGCGGCAGCCACAAAAAGCATAGCCAAAACAGGACTGAATTGAATACGTGTTTAATTAAGAGAACGAGTGAAAACGATCATCACATATCTATGATAACAGTAATGATAGACCCGACGCATACACAGTATACACGTACTACTCAAATGGGGTTTGCATAATAACATGAGACTGGAGTATATATAGCGTAACGTGCACGATGAAGGGAAAGCCGTCCTAGATCAATTGAAACTTTTTTCCAGGTAGAATGATGATTAGAATGTGGGGGAGTAGAAGAATGGCAAAAAGGAATGCGTTTGTACTGTACAATCCGCAATGAAACAGAGCTACCGTTATGGGTCTGCTCAATTGAGTCCGACTCTCACCGGAAAAGCATCCTTTAAGATTGCGAGCTTTGGCATTAAGCACGGCGTTGATTGCTCGTAAACTGCAGGGTGAAAATCTGTTGTTATGGGCTTTGTCACCTGACGTTGCATGGGCGAACATGATATAATTGCCCGCCTCACCTCCAGGCGTACAGATCGCGTCGTCTTTCGGATCGTGCTATTATTATTTATTAGAATGATGAAGATGCGTAGCCAAGAAAAAAACAAGACGACCGTTATGCGTTTGTTCCAATGATCGCCACTGAAGCTATGAAGTATGTATAATTTCAAGAACGGTATTATAGTTCATGCGGCCTAACATTCGTGCATGAATAATACACCTTTGCTACTATGTATCTCCTACAAAAATGCTGTACTATCAATTTGACAATAGGTCAGTGTCCATGAGTTGCAACCTTCACCCAAGATGTTGCCTTGGACGGCCGTTGCTAATTTCCTCATTCTAACAATGTTAGTCATTCATACTCTGATTTGTCATCTACGGAAAGCTGGACCTTCTCAGCGTCCACAGTTAAGCCGGAAATATATTATACGATTCGCTTTAATTATAAATTATTTGGTCGACTGTTATCTGATTGATTCACTTTTAAACAAAGGCCACGTGAAAAATCTATGTCAACCTACCGGTGATCCAAAAGAATGTCCTATTTCGTGTGCCAATGTGACGTGAGACACAATCGGTGGAACGTGCTTGCCATAATTAAGCAGAGTAACAATGCCCGTGTTCAAACTTTTCAATGATCCCCGATAATGCTGAAAAACGTTCCCGGATTACCGAAAAATAGAACGTTAGGGACAGGGCAAGTAAGAAATGCTCAATCTCACTTTCGCCATATGCTCAACGGCAGATTGAGTTGAATTTAGGAGCTCTATATTTCAACTAGCATTCTTTGTCACACTTTTCGTGTTCGGTAAATTAGCTGTTTGTGCTTACCCCGTTCTTTTCACACACTCCACCGGCATTTTTTAGGTCACCGGTCCAAGCCAGGCCGAGTGTACCGCCTTCGAAATCTCGATATGTGAACATATATGCTAGACAAAACGCGTCGTAGTCCTCTTCAGAGAATAGCTCGAGGAACTTTTCAACGCCGTAGTTATCCGGATAACGATAGTCTGCGCTATGAAGGCTAGCTTTCGTGTGCACTTTTACCCGCTTGATTAAAAATGATATGTTATCTGCTCGACCATCCTGATCGAAGTCTGCAATGAAGAAATTATTAACACATTGAGCGGTATGTATGTGTTCATATATATACGGACACGGATTATACTCGTACAGCAGCTTGCTCGTGAATCAACAACCGTAGATATCAGTTTTTTGGGACGTAAGTGATAACTTCGTTTGCTGAGAACCAATGCTAATTGACGCTAGAAGCGCGCTTCTAACTACGAACTAGTAGCAAATGAGTTAAGTAAAATAAATGTATGAGTTGCTAGGAGACGAAAAGAACCTGTTTAAAGTGTCTAAATGTTATTATTAGTTTCGCAATAAACGACTTTTCCGAAGATTGTTCCGCTTGTGTATATATAAAGAATTCGCAACATGACTGCAATGAGAACTACTATGTATACTGAGTTTTTCTTTTTTTAAAATATTTAGATCATTTGTAGAGATAATACCAAAAATAAATGTCTAGCTTTTAAATACCCTTCTGATAAAATTGCCCAAACATACATTCAAATTTCATATGTTTTCTACAGTTGTCAAAATCAGTCCATGTTAGTTATCGTTAAATTCTCCTATCCAATACGCTCACGCGAATTAAAGCTAATATAGATAACAGCTGGAAGAGCTCTGTTCCCTTGTTTACCACTATGAAGGTTTGCTTAGCTGAATCTGAATGTGATTATACTAGGCTGGCTGACGATAATCATGTGAGATGGCCGGAAATCTCAACTACTAGAAATAACGTCGAAAATATTGATCAAAGAGTGTTAGTCGACCGTTCAATTAAGACTGATAAAGTAGCAAAGATTGTGGGCAGTTCAATAGGCAGAACGTGTCTGTCACGTAGTGACGGAAGACTCTGGCATGAAAAGGTACACCGTGTGCCCTTACGGCACATTAGGTCGCTCAAAGGACATTACATTTATCGAACACACATTTTCAAGGCCCTCTTGAAACAGTTTGAACGAAATGGGCTGGAGTTTTTGTTAATAATTCTACATAACGAAGGTAGAGTCAAAGGGGTGGATTGTGAAAAGCAAATCGGCCGCGAAAATAGGAGAAGGAGATCATCATAGAGCTTTTTATTGGCTATTTTGGAAAAAGAACGGAATGAAAAAGCGCATCATTTCTCTATATGCTGAAGGCAAAAACTGTAGAAAAACGGACGAATTTCACAAAAAAAGGAAATTTTGTATTATCAAGACAACGCAAAAATTAACTCATTGGGTTTGAACTGATTGACCATCTACACTATTCACCAAATGTGACCCCCTGACGAACTTCTTGGCTTCTCAGGCTCAAGGTTTTATCGAATGAAAACGTCGGTACATTTATCAACCCGTATTTTGCGGAAAAAGGTGTTAACTATTACTCGCATCGCGGCTTTGAAGGGATCAGAGCATTGCTGCGCACACTTACAAGGGAAGTTGGCAAGGACGCTGAAATAGCAATTAATGCAAAAGAGGACTGTGTTTTCTGTGTTAAGCTGAAAACTTCTCCAACTTCGTATATGTTTGCAGTAGTGCTAGCTATATAATTTGTGCCCCGAAGCTAAGTAATAAAGCGCTTGGGCTTTGTATGAAAAAAAAATTAAAGGTGAAGAGAGTAGGAGTTCAGGCGAGAAAATGCTCTAGATGGCACATAGCAGTTGGATGCTCCCTTGGTCGTCGAGGCGCCGAAAAACCCGTTTCACGTATAACATTTTTTGCTCAGTGACTAACAGCAGCAATGCTTACTTTATAAGGGGCACAGAAAGCACTTTTGTGTGAGGTGAAATGCATATCTTACCTTATACGAAAAACAGCCTACAAAAAGGTACGCATAAATATCTGCATAGCTGTTTGAAAGTATTTCATGTGGGCCTTAACATGAGTCGCGATTTACGTTCCGAATTTCATTATCTTCAAAAGGTGGAGGTGGACGGAAAAAGGTAAATGTCAGTTGTATTTTCTTCACCATTAAAGCAACCCGATTCTTACCTGGCCATTTTTGCAAAGACTAAAAATCGTCCGTCACTAGCGAAATTAACGGTTTACCGAAACGTACTGCCATTCTCTGATTTTCGCAAAGCCCCTTGTAGCACATTCGAAGCCATCGAATACTTCTTGCAGTCATTCATTGCTAACCATCCTAGAGCACACCCTTTTGTGTGTTCAATCAAAGAAGTCGTAGATTTACAAAGCGCAATTTACAGACGAAAATTACTGGAATAGAAAATAAACCATTTGAAAAAAAGGCACCCTTTACTCTGTCCACAAAAATAGAGTGATACCCGTCAACGTGCAGCCTATTAATATTTAGAGTATGAGGAACAATCAAAACCCGGCTACTTCCAGTGTACTTCATCTTGCACCTGTATACACTGGTGATAACTGTTTGAATTTACTGCAAGACTGCTTTATCACGTATTCAAGAAGGCTACTTCTGATCTTGTTTCCCCACCTGCACATTGTGGTATAAGAGCAAATCTTCATGGAAGTTTTTATGCGGTGCCACCTTCCCAACAGACCCTCAATAGACGTAATATTCCGTCGGCATGAGTGTTTTTTTTTAATTCTTGATCAAAAGCTCACCGTTATTACCTGTATGTCGACCAGGTACAATTACGGACAAGTCCAAAAAGAGGATCTTCGTGCATCGCTCAAAACACCTTGTTTATCCATAGATCGCGAAATCGTTGTGGGCTTGCGAGACCCACACATGTACATGACTAACCGAGCGTCATCGTTAGGTGGCAGAAATGAGGGTTCTCCTGCTACTCTCAATGTGTCGAGTTTTACGTTCGGCATCGCTGTTGATTAAGGCTCTTCAGTTACTCACTTTAATCTAGCGCTCATTCCGCGACAAACGTTTTTACAGGTTCCGCAAAGCTATCGTAACGTGCCGTTTTCTAAGTTCTATGGCGACCAACCGACCGTCTAAGCTGTCTCATCCGATAAGGTGAATGGCCAGCACAGTGATGTATATACAGACGGTACAACCATCGACACTGTTTAAAGACCTGACTTCTGAAAACTTACTACAAACTGTTTGATCGTTAGGGATCCTTCCCTAATCCGACTTGCGCTCATGGGACGCCACATTTCAACCAACATCTAATGTTCCACGACTCGTATCGTTTGGAGGTTCTGCGGAGATGTATGCCGCAATATCCTTAGTAACTTACAGGTTACTTAGCTGAAAAACTTTCAGCAATGGACACGGTTTCAAGCCCTAGCCAAAACCACGCAAAACCTCGTGCCATGAAACGACGAGTGGTTTTCTTTACACTTAGACAGGCGGGAACATACAAATTCCTCGTTATAACAGCCTTCTTCGAGACTAATTTTCCTCAAGGTAAACCTATTGACCTTTCTTATTTTCCTTGAGACGACTATCGTCAGCGGCCGCACGCGACTGTTTAGTTGACGACCCGTCGATTCGCCGCAAAAATTTCAATGGTTCCTTGCAGACTTCTGCTAGGTAGTGTAGCAGCTTTAAGCAGCCAACACAGTTGGAATATGGCACTACGGTTCGCCTAGACTTAACAACAGTGACTCCTACAGCCGGCCATACTACAGCTGCCCTAAAATGGACGGCTTCGTCGGTGTTTCTGTTAGGCACTCGTTCTACCCTTATATAGGAACTCATGCATATATATAGCTTGTCAAAGGCTATTTGAATAATTATTTTAATAATTTTTAACTATCTGTAGCTGTGACTGTAGCTATAAGCGTGAAAGAAATAAAAAGTTCATAAACGAAGATGCCGTCAAATGCTAAAGGTTAACGCTGAATAATTAAGTTTATATTCGAGTTATGAGAGGGCGCGTAGAATCTATTGGAGTTTGGTAAAAACAGGAACGAAAATAACCGACTGAAGACCACAGAGAAGGTAGCCTGTAGACCTTCAACGGATGTGCGGGTTGATGTAATTCTGAGAGTAAAACAAAGCAAGGATAATGCGTTACTTATTGACTTAATATAATAGGGATCCCATACTGAGTTAACAAACCCCAGAGCACATGTTACACACACAAATACAAAATACACAGAAACAGCCGAAAACGAGTGTGGTGCACTCTTTAGAAGTAAACTGCGTAACTATTATCAACAAAAACTACGCTTCAAGCATACCAATGCCATAGACGAGATACGGGTCAGTCTAAACGGGTTGCCAGAGATGGAACAGACCATCACATCGAGAGCTGAACAGGAAAATACACGACTGCAGTGTTAGTGTCGAATAGATAAATGTTTATGCTCAGAATAGATATCGAAAGCACTTGTTCTTACGAAATCCTTGCCAGAAGTAGAGCGGTTAATGTTACCACAAATATATAATTTCAAATTTTTGAATAGCTTCATATGTGATGTGGGGCAACACATTTAGTATGGTTATTAACGCGTGACTCCGTTTCCGCATTTGAATCATGGCCTCGATCTAGAACAGAGTTGAGCGGTAGATTCAGCCTCCATATTTACAAGATTCAAGTCCGTGTGATTTTGATAGCGTGCATGCTGTGTCGGTAAGAGACTCAGTGATATCTGTCCAAAATTGTCTTAAACAAGTCGCTGGCAACGAGATTGGGTACATTCATGTAGTCACCGAATAAATTGATGCTGAGAAAGTCCTAAACTGTTAATCTCAAAAAGTAAACAATAGAGGGAGAAACCTTAGCGTTTACCAATGTATCACTGTTCCGCATTATATGACTTAAAGATAATTCCTGCTTTTTAAGTCCGCCAAAAAAGAACCCAGATAAACCAATAGATATGTATTAATATTAGTTTATTATACAAGTCAACAGTTGTAGGCTTTATTATTGCCTTTATTGTTGTTGCCTAGTGACATCTAGCGAGTTATCATAAAGCAACGACTCTTACCTGTCCCTTTGTAGATGGAATTGACTTTATGCACGTGACGGGTCATGGCTTCAATGCAAGCCTCACGCGTGCCCATCCGCTCAAAGAACAGATGATCCGCTTGTAGGTAAAGCATGCAAGTAGTCTTTCGGGGGTCCACTACAACCCCACTCTTACCACCCGATCCCCGCTCTGTGGACACCCACATCGTCCGCTGGACTGATCGGATTCCATAACCAGATAACGACGAACCGTGGGTTCCCGTAGAATCTAACGATACCTAAATGTTAGGGGTCGTAAACCATTACATTCAGGTGATTGATTACAACAGCGGCCTAAAGAAAAACGTTGTCAGAAATACAGGCACGATTTTGAAATTATACGCATTCAGCACATATTAAATAGCTATGTGTGGCAATTTTTCGTTGCCAGTAATGTTAACATAGATGACTATTATAAAGATAGTGGTAACAAAATTTAATATGGATTATGTTAATTGTTTGAATGATTCAAAGTATGCGAGAAAATCGTTAAGGAGGCCGCACTATCCAGGTTCTGTAATACAATAAGGTTCCAAGCTAATCACTGACAAAACGTTTCACTATAGCACAGACTGAAGCACAAACAGTATAGATAAGGACAAAAACAACTATAGATGTAGGTTATATGTAGAATAAAAATATCAGCAGACAATACCTGTCGATAGCGTAGCATGTCGTCCTCCTGCTCGACCGTTTCAACGATTTGCATCTCACTATCGTTTTCGTGAAAACCTATAAGACGTAACAAAACGGATTGTTGATTCATCTTAGAATCTAGACTCCTTATTGGTGCCTTGAAAAAGGTAGCCTATTTCAAGTTTATAATTAGCTTCGATCAACGCATTTAGTGTGAATAAACTTCTAGATAAGCCCAACCCAATTAAATGAACCAGAGATCCTCAAGCCGAACTTATCCTTCGTTTAAGGAACATTACAAATCTCATAACTGGAAACGGACTAGGCAGTCTAATGAAAGCATTATTCCTTACATTGCCCGTTTGATGATCCAAATAACAATTAGCTCTTTACTCCATTGAACTCCTATAAAAAATGTTTTTCATTCTTGCACGGTTTTTTGTTATCCGTTACATTATGTATGACATGTATCATTATAAGTCTCGATCCTACATCCCTTTTTTGAGCCAATTCTGAGAAAGAGGGCTGAAGAACTCGTATTGCCCCTCGAACTTAGTTCTCTGCCGATATTAGTAGATTTTTTAAAGATATTTTAGAGGGAAAGAGACCTCTATACCAAACCACAAAAAAATTAAGCAGTTTTTTATGCTTAACCCCTAACCTTCGGATTCCATTTTTCATGTAATAGTCCTTCACACGCAAATGCCGTAAACTTAAATCCTAATCTAATCATAGGACACACAGGAAGCGAGGAGCGGATCTTGTGCTCACATCACATATGAACGATATTATCAATTCGATAGGACAACTGCTTGTGACTGGCGAAGAATATTGTACTAATATTGATGTTAGCAGAAAACGATAAACTACTCTAGCAGTGGCCGTGAGACTATCGACGTTTGTGACCGGGAGAAGCTGCTGGTTTATTGCAGTAAATCTGTTTATTGTGTGTCTTCATTCATACAGATTCTTTCTAATCGATTCACGTAATTGCGAAGTGTGCTGAGCGTCCGCCTGCATTTGATGAAAGCAAAGGTCACAGGTCGCAAGTCATCAAGGCCCTCCTATACGCGGTCAGCTGCTACGGCATCGTGCCCTTACTAGCTACAATGTCCGCTTGCCATGACTCATGAGAACTGTCTCTCCGTCAATATAGTGACCTCAACGGTGACTTTTCGATTTTTTACTGGATGATCCAGTTCGGAGCACCCAGGCCAATCCTACCCTCTAAAAATAGTCCAAGTATAACGTTATCTGTATGCAAGAACAATTATTATGAGGTGTCAACCCGATGACTAGCTTAACCAAACATGAAGCCATGTCAGAACAATAACACACTTCATCACTCACTTATTATAATAAAAAGACGGACCGGAAAGACAAACGCTGCATGCAAGATGCAGTTAATGAATTAGCGCACCCAAGAGAATAACTCCAACATCCATATTATAGGAACTGTCTATACCAAATATAAAATACGCAAGGCTTGCTATAGCATGAGAGAAATGTTCATTTCATATTTCATAACTGCGCTATTTTATGATGATGCTTCTTCTTCGAGGCACTTTTCTTTGTCTCTGAGATATATTTGCACCCGTTAACTATTTAAAAGTTGATACCATAAACGCGGATACCATCACTTGGACCTGTAACTGCGAAATTGCTGTGAGTCATGGAAAACATGAATGCTTTACAGATATGATAGCGGAGGCAGCTCGTCTGCCACGTATTTTGTAAAACATTTACTACTGGAAACATCGTGACCCGTTCGTTCAAATAATTTAGTGAATGGAATTTTGGACTCGAAACTGAGCCACGTGGAAGACACCTGCAAAGGCAAATAACAAGATGTGAAAGGCTGTCAGAGCCGACCTACCTTGAAATGCACCAATGTTGGCACTGGGGTTTGGTGTGTATGAAGGTATCATACCTGTTCACCTCAGTCCAATGAATAAGCTAAAAAATCGGGCAGATGGGTCCCGTATCAGTTGAACGGAAACAAAAACCGAGACACAGAGACGCTTACTACTCATTGCCCTCACGCTAGAACCCTGACCTATTCATATATCGAGTTGTAACTTGTGATCAGAGCGGATTAGCGATAATCTCAGATAAACACATCAATGAATGGATGCGAGACATCACTCTAAAACAGTTGTGTGTCTATAAAAATTTATGATGATTTCTTGGTTGTCTACTGTAGCTCTTACTCGCTGCAGTTTTACGAATCGTGGTTAATCGACTAGAGGAGGAGATGATGACTAAACGTTGTTAAGATCGACCAATAAAGTTAAATAACTTCTATCGTGCAATAGTTCTCGATCTCACATCGCAAAAATCACGGTAGCAAAGATGCGGTGGTGCATTTGCAGTTTTTCTGCTGTTCGCCATGCTTCACCGCTATGGATCATCGTTTTCCTGAATCTCAGCAACTTCCCTAGACGAATACTGTTCAGATATCAGCATGCTGTCGAAGTTGCCCTTCAAAACTTCGTAGATATTTGCACCCCAGGACCCCAGCATCTACTGGAATTACCCAGGTAAACGGGTTACCATTCAAGTGATAGATGGTCAGAGTTAATAGTGGTTGGTGCATGATTTAATTATATAACTATGCTTTGAAAAATTTTAAAAACTCAGTTCCCAGTGTCGCGCTTCATATTAAAAGACCTAGTGTATGTATATATTCGTATATATTAGGCCATTAAAAGAAAATCTGGCGGACTTTGAAAGATTAGCTTTAATTGTGTTAGAAGAACCCGCCTTTACTTTTTACACAGTTTTCCCAGCAGCTTCTGAAAAGCAACATACCTCTATATTATATTTGTGTTCACAGATATAATTTCTCTCGTTATGAGTTCTCAAGGTAAATCGATAGTGGGATACGGTTGCCCACCAGTTTTACTTCTAAGGACACGGAAATCCCCGCAATCATACGGATTTAGATCGGACCGAGGCGAGTTAAAGTGAATCTGCGGTATTCTTTTGCTCAGTCCAGAAAGTAATTAAAACGTATCGATAAGGTCTGACATTATTTCAAGTGACTAGACCGTGCGCTTTCGATTGCCAATACGATTTTTCGATTGTACCATACGCATTCCCATCTGTCCTGGAGTCAATTCGCCGGGGAGTTGTTTTTACTTAGCTTCCACATGTTCAGTATCTGGGTTATAAACCTCTAATTGTAATGCGTACGTCAGTTTTGGTCGACAAAATCTTGCTCTGTTTCTGTAAAAGGTCTTTTCGATCGCGGCAATGCGTTACGTCTTATCGTTCAACTCACAACATATAAGTGCCTATCGTCTAACCTTCAAGGCCCCAATCTCCATTCTTGAAATGGTTGCACCATTCGGGTACTGTGCGTTTGCTTAAGGCATCCTTGCTTAATGTCTTCGTCAATTTTCGAAAAGTTCCCGCGGTGCTACAGCTTACAAAGATCAAATATCTGACCGCTGAGGATTAATCTTTGAGACTAAAAGACATTTTTCCTTTAGAACTCATTTCATCTGGTTTCTTACTCGCCAATTTCTAGAAGACTTGAATATTTACCAACCAAATTTCGTCCGCTAGCAGCCCGTTATTCAAAAGTTATTCAGCTTCAGAGTCCACCGAATTTATTTGTAACAGCCTAGTGTAATGCCGAAAATGTACTGACCGTCTCAAAACAAAACTGAAATATATATTTCCTTCCATTTAAAAAAAACATTACTGAACTATATATGTAACTGATAATTGTCATTTTCCCATCATTGTTGAACTTCTGAGGTTTCTGGGCAAAAGATCGTGATCGATCTTGTGTATGTCCTGTGTGCAAAGATGTATATGGTCTGGCACTGGCGTGGCAAAAATCAACGCTTTTCCAACTATATTCGATCATTTTTTTCCACGATTTGTTGCAATCTTGTTATCTGTTGACAATGAAGATCCAAGTTAATTGATTTTGTCTCGCTGTATCAACTCATAACACACGTTCCTTTCCCGTGCCACTGAACACATTTTTTACTTGCATCCACTTTTCATTGGTTGTGATGAAATGGAGTAGAAATGGCTCGGTTTCGTTATCTTCTATAGAGTTTCATTGACGGGAAAACGATCATTTTACGTCGGGAAATGATTGTTTTACGTCGGTCTGTGTGGCGGCACCCAAACATCCAGCTTTCTTCAAACAGTTCAAAACTATTTAATCGTGTACATTTATTTTTTTAGCGATATCATGGCTACCCATGTATCTATCTGCCTTGTTCAACTTTCGCACAGACTTTTTCCGTAATGGGTCAACCATTTCGAGGAACATCTTTCATGTCGAAGCCTTCCGAGCGAAGGCGGCAGGAACATCTTTGAGCCACTTTTATTGCTAATGAACCTTAATCATAAACAGCGAATTGTACCAGGCAGCATTTGCGCCTTTATCGTAATAAAGCTGTAAAGTATAGCGGATTGTTGCAGAAATATAATTTATCTTTAAGGTACTCTATCTCAAGTCCTTCCGTCAATTTTAGCGCATTCACTACTACCAAATATAAGCTTTCAAATGACATTGAAGCGACCCTACGCAATCATACGAGACATGTGAGCCAAGAGATACTTAGCTAAAATCTGTGGGTTATGCTGACGATAATCTTATTGTTAGTACTGGTACATTATGATCGAAGATTTACTTATGGAAGAAGCACGCTCCTAGCCCTGATCGAGTGGCTAGTTAAAAGCGGTCGGGGATAGCCCTAAAAAATAGTGGGCTTTTCTACTGGTTCTAATGGATGAACACTCATTTACATCGATTATTGTATAAAAACACAATTGGTATTTTCAAACCGAAAGCATCTGAAAACTACAAGTGCCATACAGCTACGTTCTCTAGGGAGATATCTCTAAATACACGTAACTATTTGATGGTATTTAAAGCAAACTTACTAAGACTTTCTGTCAACTTCAACACAAGCTATTCGCTTTGTAGATTTTTACGCAATGCACATGTCGCCGTATTTGAAGTGGGCTGTAACTTACCGGAAGGATCTTTCCGCCTCCTATTAAGATAGCTCGTTTGGCGTGCTGACGACGGCGGCAGGAGCTTAATAAGTGGGTGCCTTTTAATTTCACCGTCCAATGTGATTGAACCACACGACGAATTCTGAGGAAATCGGACATCTGAACCCTGAAATGGAAGGGATCAACGTAACTGCGACTTGTTGGATCAGCATGATGTTATATTTCTCCTTCCTGTGTCACTAAAGCCGCTCTTAGCGTTCTTGGGTGCACATTCTGCATGAATCCAATGACGGGCAAAGAGAAAAAGATGTCGTGTTGCTATGATTTTTTTTGTAGATCCCTTCGCTCTTAAGCAGTACAGAACCTCTCACAGTAGCGAATTCACTGAATCACCGCCCAGACCTACTAAGATTGATGTAATTACAAACTTAAAATTAACATCGTAAGCTTTCTCGGTTATCGCTGTAGATACTAGATAAGTAACTGTAATGCCAACGATAGTGTAGTCAAGTTACGTTCGCGTCACAGAATCGCCACTCTGGTCTTTGCATCAAACGAAATCCATATGCACGAGCAATAATACGATAGCAGACCGTGAAGGGAGCCGTGACAGCGATCTGGCGTCAGCCTGCACCACTTAGTGTTGGCCGTCGAGTTCACAGAGAATACATGCAGCCCTTTGGGCAGGTGTAACGAAACCAGTGATTATGGGCGTCAGTAAAGGCTGACTGTCCCGGCCACCCTAGCTCGGCCTGGTAAGGCCGACGCTTCGCCCTTTATATCCGACGCGACACTATGAGCTGATATACCATAACCAGAAGAGCTCGAGCGGCACATATAATACTCACAGCTTGAATCGATCGCAGCATTACCGAAACTGCAGTTGTCAGAAGAAAGTAAAGTGGACTCCAATAGTCGTTGTGCTTGAAAAACAGTAACCAGTTACTTGCACGTACAACTTGTTGTATTGTGTACTAATTTTGGCTGGCCTTGTATGCTCCTACAGATGCCTGCTTGTGGACTCGTGTAGTGATAATATGCGATACGACTGTGCTTCGTTACCCTCCTTCCCCCCCATGTGACGTAATGAACCTGTTCTTCTTTTACTTATTCAAGAACGTAGGATGTAGGAGGAACGTAGAATGTCTTCCTAGACCGTATATATATCCAAGCGCTGCTCTTTCAAATTACCCACTGGAAAACACTTAAGCCGTTTATGGTACTTTCTACCAGGCATCGCCATTGCATCGCTTATAGATGCCGCCATTTTTCTAAACAGCGACGCCACAACGCGGATATACGATAAGGTCTCTAACATACAAACACTCACGCACGAAAACACATGTATAGTAGTACATAAAAGGTTCCATGCAGACACCTCGCACGTTTATTCGTCATGGTTAAAACACGCTACCATATGTCGTGTTGAATAAACATTAGGCGGACTGCGTCTAATGTATTATTTGTCTCCTATTGTAAATTTTAATATTTTAGTTTTATGTACAATTTTTTGCCTATAATAATCGCCTGAAGGTACGTCAAGGACGATGACTGAATGAATCAAAAGGAGGTCTATTGGGACTGGAAACCATGTACTAGGCCATTTAGGCAGGAAGGTCAGTTGTTACAGCTACGAAATTGCTTAAGCTACATAAAAATACTACTGGCGAAGCCTCCTCCAACAACTTATAATTTAACATAACGGTCTACCACAGCGTTCATCATGTACTTAAAACCTGTCCTAGGATCATGCCTTAACGGCATATGTCAGAATTGCAAAAATAAAAAAAGGAATCAATTCTTAAATAAACTTACCAGATAATTACTGAAAGCTTAATTTATAGCGCAAGTTGAAACAAACGCAAATTACACTCGGGTCAGGGCCCAATAAAGCCGTTACACTATAAAATGCGACTTCAATATCATTATTTACAACATAAGCCATACAATAGTTAAAAAGAATACAGAGCCATATGAGAAATCGGTCGGAGCACAATGGTAGCATCGAAATTTTCTCGAAGGAAGAAATTTTTAGCAGTACCCACTACGCACTTCCGCGATTGACATCGGAGATCACTATATCATCTTATCTCAAATCAGTATTATTAAAAATTATGCCGAAATCACTGAAGTCATGATGACATTATCTAGTAAATTTCAAATAATTAAAATTTACTAGATAATGTTTAGCTTTGATCAGTTACTGGAAGCCTCACACGTGGTCTCCGGCGGCTTTACATTTTTAAGCATATTTATTGAGATACATAATCAATTAGCTTGTGAACTTAGCGGAACCTAACGGTTTCGTAAGCTATATATAATCTGCATACGTTATTTTTCCAGATCACAGTCTACGTATGACGATGTAACCGTACGTGGGTATTGTTACATTATAATACGACTAACGTCTTATGAGCTAAACCTACCTTATATATCACACTGTGAAAGATGGGGTCACCGCTGGAGGTCGTGGTCCCGCTGAAAGTGGCGTTATATTTGTTTTTATATTGTTTTTTTTTTGATTGAAAATCACTTCCCGTATCCTCAGCCACTTGTTTTTCGCTTGCTGTTTCAAGGTCTCGTGAGTGATCCCTGTACAGATGAATGGCTCCATCGGCGAAGTACCGATGAGCAGGTTCAATGAAGAATTCTTCCCCCCCATCCCTGATAACTCCATCAAATAGGCCTTCTGTCGTAATAACACCCTGTACCTCCGAATCAGCACGACCTGCATTATCCAACACCAACAAATTGTTGACAATATTAACCAACCATGTTATATATGTGGTCTTAAGCTTGCGCATAAACGAATGCTTACCAAGGAGATCTTCACATATACTTGAGCTTCAACACCGACGCACGAACCATAGCTTAGATTGTGAATGGATTTATTGGCAAAACGCATCATAGAGGGAGGACTCTGTAAACTTTGCTCAGTGCCTTTATGACACGTATATATAGCTATCTTGAAAACCCGAAATATATAATAGAGAGAGAGAGAGAGAGTGAGAGAGGGAGAGAGAGAGACAGGGCCAAACGTTAGTAGGAAAATTGTAAATTATCACAGTAAAGAACATATTCAACTGTGCAGCACATTTGTAACGGAAAGATGCTAATTATGTCTCTACACTTCCTGTAACATTAAGTTGCCTACTACAACCATAGCACTATTATATGTTTACGATAGAGTAGCTGAAACAATCACCACTGCGGTCAATCAAATTAGATGACCAGCACAAAACATCTGATTTATAGCACTCAAAGTACATCGCTACTGACTTTTAAACTGTTATACGATAACTCACGAAGTAAGTTTTCGAAGGAGACATAGTAGTGCCACGACTGAGTGCTAAATTAGAAAATGAAAGATTATTGATTACAGATCGGCATTTTACGCTTCCCTTATTTCGTTTTCCTCAAAATTTAAGGTTATCTTTTGGCCTTTCGTTGTTTACATCTAAAAGAATACACGGAACAGGCAATAGGTGCAACAGTCCATGTAACAGCCGTAAAACGACACCTACCGCTTGTCGTTTGAGGCGCCGCTGGGCCTTCTTTTGTAAAACTATAGATACAATTCTTTCTAAAAACGAATTATCTGTTTGTGTTGCTCGTCTCGAATAGCTAGGAACTGTATTTTTTGAACTTCATTGAAACAACATATCACCGAGCTCAATACATTATCTATGATACTTTAGACGACGAGTTGAATCCAGTGAAATTGCAGCGGACAAGATATTTAGGACTGTGCTTCGTCAGCAGACCTGTTATTATCGGATTTGAGAGGCACTCTTAACCCAGATCACAGTAATACTAACAGTTTCGTACTGTAGGAATTATGCAGACGGTATTAGGAAGCTCAGCTCACAGATGTGTTGTACTGTTAAATCTACTTTTTATCATAATTATTTATGTATCTTCTGTTGTTTTACTAGATCTTAGATACAAACTTTCCAACTACCAAGAGATTCTGCATATATGGTGCGCTTTCCAAATGTCTCGGTCACGAGCGGCTGAGACACGTACATACATTTAGGAAGCCTGAATATTAATGAAATCAGGCTTTTTCGATTACAGATATATTTGTATATATGCCTTTTATTTACTATATTGTTCACAGTACTGTATAGAGTGTACTGTTTTCAAGGATACGAGACAGATTTGATCAACCGGCGACTACAATCAATCTACCATTTTTCACGCCATCTACTCCAGCCTAAAGATCCGAGTGACTGATAGAGAAGAAATAATTCTGTGACGTGCACAGAAGCCATCAGGCAGGAAAAATGGCAAATCCATTATAAAGTAAAGGAAATAGTCAGGTGTTTATGAGGTGGGCATAGACTGGACCATTATTTCCATGCAATTATAGATAGACTAAAGTAGCAAAAATAATCTGTAAAGATTTTGGTTGTCCTTTCTATACAGCAAGCTCTGTATAATATTCACGAACCCTGCAGGACGCCACGGACAACGCTTGCCGTGTCGTACCAAACCCGGCGTCCATCTTCAATAACCTCCACATCTCGTGCAAAGACCTCATCTGGTGCTAAGTCGAGACGCAATTTGAATTTCCTGCAAAATACAACAACAATGAATTCCTGGATGTGTCTGCCTGTTAGGGTTTAGTTATATTCTAAGACGGGTAAAACTTCTATCGGCATATATGTGAAGTTATAAATCAGGGCAAATCTTATTCGCTTATTGTAATTGTGGGTAGGCCTAGATATCATAATAGGCTGTAAAGAGCGAACTGTTCGCAAAAGCACCTTAGAATAGATTTTGCTTTTGTTACACGTTTAACCGATTATGGTAGGACTATAATGCTATTAGCTACTACACAAAAACAAGTAGTTACAGTTTCAGAACTATCACTAAAGGGACGGCCAGTGCCTGGGTTCGTCTATTGATTGTAGGCCTGCTACTGTCACATAATGGCCCTAAGCGCGCACGTTCGAGCGCCTGTGACTCGGGCATGTTAGTAGCAGAAATTAACAGCTAATCCATAAAAATAAGCCAATGCAACGGTCAAGATAAGAAGTTTTTCAAGACGTAGACCGAAAAGTGTAAATCATTTGGAAGAAGAGTCGACAAATTATAAGTTAGTAGAACTGACTGTCCCGGATCTGTCGAGTTGGCTCAAAAAAATCATAGGTAAAGATTTTATACAATATGTAGGAGTACTTCCGCGCTAATAACCCTATCGCAGAAAGTGATCGCAAGAAGCGGCAGCTACGCGGTTTCTGTGCTCAAATTTTTACTGTGACAGCAATAATATAAGATTACTGAATATGAAGATGCAGTTCGGTCATGTATTAGGCTGTCACAAACAAATTCGGCGAACTTTAGTAGTAAACAATTTTTAAACTACATGTCGCTAGTGCATGAAATTTAGCTGCTATATATTTCAGTCCTTTCGGAATTTGTGAGCAAACAGCGATCGAGCTTCTAAAAAAGAAATTAGTTTCGAAGGAAAATATTTTGAAGTTTCGAAAAATGGACGCTTACTGGTTAAGCTTTTGTTCCTCGAAACTTATAGCACTGCGGAACTCCATCGACGATTGGCAAAGTTATTAGGTAAAGAGGCCTTAAGCGGGAAGCATAGTAGGTAAATGGAGTGACCGTTTCAAAAATGGAGATAGGAGCGTTGAAGCGCAGTGAGAAGGTAACCAGATGTTGTGATTTGAAAAACAAGAACGCATCGCTGCAATCGCAGAGGCTTTTTACAGAAATAGAGCGTAGAGTCTATAGACTATGTCGGTCAAAATTGACATTTCACCTATAACGTGCTACAATTACAGAATTATGACGCAGTTACTGAAAATGTGGAAACTAAGTAATAACTGGTTCCCCAAGAATTGACTTTAAACCAGTTGGAAATCATATGGTGTATGGCACATGCAATTTGCGGAATATTCGTCTAAATCATACGGTTGCTATAGAGGAGGCATAGTTCAAGCTCTACTATCGACTGGAGGGGAGACAGATGAGATAATGGCGTCTCCCTATAACGAAATTTAGTTCAGAGGCACTGTCGAGCAGTTAGGTGATGATAATACTCGCGAAGGGCCATCTGCTGTGCTATGCTCGTTGCAAATGAAACAATGAACACAATCCTCTATGATGTGTTTCTAAATAGGTTCAGGGGCCGTCGACACGGCAACCAAAAGCACCCAGTCTGGCTACTTGATAAAAACCCCAGAACTCATCGCCATTATTTCTTAAACCAAGAGAAAATATCCAACGTTGGTTTCAGCCTACTTATTTTTTCGGTCTGTGTGATTGTAGGGCTCTCCGTGCCTTTAGAGGAACGACTAGTGGGCAAGCGTATTCCAGGATAGAAATTATACACGAGAACGCGAATGATAGGTATGTGGTTGTCGAAAAGCTTCCAGAGCCTTTGGATGTGGGCAAAATAAAGGAAAGCACATTTAAGGTATCTGAAACAATCACCAACAGTTTCATAGTCCGCTGGATTCGTTTGTAACAGCATAATATAGATGAAAGCTACGTACAATCCTGATGCCTCATTCTATTGGTTGAATAATAACTGTTATTAGGCATATTATACACTTATTTGACACTGTCTCTAGATGTTATAGGTCTGAGACGCTTCTCTGAATCGTAGAGCCGGTTAATAGGTTTATAATAACGTTTCTATTATATGTAGAATATCTGACGCAACCTCATCGTAGTAACAATAAGAATTGGCCCTCCAGATATAGCATCTCAGAAGACAAATGTATTTCCTTAAAGAGCGATTACATGTAATGTAATATTTAAAAAGCGTCTGTTTAAGGATAAGAGAATTTATTTGTAATGTTTCTCGAGAAATTAAATAATGAATTGAAGATTAAACGATAAAAATCACATACCTCCCATCGGCATTAGAAATCAAAAAGGTGTTGGCTTCTACATTAACTGCTAGAATGTAGAAACAAGACAAATTGAATCTAAATTAGTACGTTTCGAACTAGTACGTAGAGCAATTCAGATTCTACCCTCGTCCATTAATTACACACATGCGTGCATATTTATCCAAAACTCACGTTAATCTATCATATACCAGCAGCGGCCTTGTTAAAAAGATGAAATGGTAACGGCTGAAATCGCTAATCTGCATGCAGGAGCGCCTTCGATGTACAAGCAGCAGTAAGGGCAGATAGAGACGTGCAAAGGCATGCTATACAGATGAAGTAAAATCAGGTTAGTGACAAGTGTCATCCACTCCCAATCACCTCAGTAAGAGAACTCTTCGAAAGGAGGGTTTTGATCCAGCGTCGAATTCACAGCATATAACTGTCGTGAGCAGTACGCATTGGACATCAGCGCAACGCGTTCCACATAGTCTCGAGCCTTTTACTGTCGTTTCAAGTAATTGCTATAAATAACTTAATAATTTAGTATATTTAAATAATATCCATGTTATACGATACTATCATACATGCCTTCAATAATGTCATACCTATCCTACAGTCAGGCACTATACTTCTTAGGTATTCTTGTCTCTGTGTTTCGAATTTTACGTTCCAAGGCATTCCATTAGATGGCCGGCTTCCAACACGAAACGAAGTCGGTCTATGCTCAGCTTTGAACAGGAACCACAACGGGCCCTTAAGATCCACCCTTACGTTTCCGTTGAATTTAAGCGACTAAAAGTCGAGAGAGCGTCCAGGGAGTTGCTAACAGAAAGTACGCTACAGGATAGCGTACATCGAAAGATCGATAGGCGTGGCACACGAAATGCATGTCTACATGCCCACTTCAGATTGTAGCAAACTTTGTTTATGTCAGTATGAATATCCGGTTTAAATCAGTATTGACTAGTACAAAGGTGGAAAAAGAGTATCGCATCGTACAGAAAATATCGATGTCATATTTTCTTGAACCGATTGGTTGCTCGTACGAGCTCTGCATCTGATGGAGTGCGGAACAGTGAACCTAATATAAAACTCTAAACATTTAGCTTGGGAGCTTTATGCAATGTGTTTTGCGTGCTAGCTTTGTTCTCTCTTCGTACATGGCGGAGTCATTGAGAAAAAAATATGCTTCAAAGAAAATAAGAGGGACAAGCCGAGAAGTGCATACCTGTAAAAGTCAGTTTAAAATATGTGACATGGTAAAACTCTTTCAGTCTCTGTGCACACATTTTTAAATCCACTGCAGATGCTCAAAAGCCCATTGCAGTGGACTGACATAATGACCTAAAGTAGTAAAACAAATCAACTTTATTATCCAACTTGTTCTTGACCTCAAGCGGACCGTAAAGATCATTGTTGAAGAATGAACTCGAACATTGAAGGCTGCAAACGAGTAAAATGATGTATTCTAGCTTCGCGAGCGGACTCCTCCAACTTGTGCGCATGCATCAGTGTTCGATCGATTCGACCCGGACTTCAACACAACACATCTATCACACGATATTAGGTTTTTAGCCTTGTTGTGCTTACATCAGACCGATAAAAAGGCTGAGTGCCCCATTCCATTCAAGGTTTCTCTGAATAGGTTAATAATCTAACGCCAACTGAAGTCGCCTGAGAAAGCTTTGTTGATTATTGGCAGGCTTAAGTTCTAATCAACGTATCAATTGAGGACGTAATTTCCTACCAAACAAATCAGCTTGGAAAACCATCGACATTCGGACATGCGATACAATCAAAATATTCACGTACATAGAGAGAATTGTTCCAACATTAGCGTTATCTTCTTCGTCGTCGTCGTCGCCGCCACTGCTGTTGTCGTCGTCTTGCCTCCACGGGCGAGAAAGATTTTTTCATTAAGTTCATATACTGCACTAATCGCGTACTTATTTATTTCGATATCTTTGTTGTTTGAGAATAACTAGGAACGTAAATTCCCGTCGACGAATTGCGCACCGTAGGGTGTGCAAAATCATGCGCATTTGCCAGCTCTTTGACTCGGACAAGTTTTGATCCGGTTAAAACTGTTAATATCAAACGTTAGTTTAACACTAATTAGGCAATTTTTGTGTGACAAGGAAAATCGATAAGTATCGTTTGTTATTGAATTGTTCGATCCTACTAGAAAAGCGAACGCGCTTCTGCTATCCAATGAAAAAAAATAATTGAGCCTCAAACTACACGGGTGTCCCCTGAACGATCTTAAAGTATCTATCTTTTGCCCACGTTCAAATTGGTATTGTTGCAATGTGTATGATGAAAGTTACGAAATGCCACTGCTATGTTTACCATACGCAGAATCATATCTATTTTTAATTATTACGAGCAATTTTGTCTGATATCGATTGAATATCCTATGTCCCATCTGCCTACGAAGGGAGGTATAGGTAAAGTGCAAAAAAGTATGCTCGGGACCGTAGGGCATGGTGCATACAGGTATGCGCAATGTAATCTATAGTTCTCATAAGCCCTTACGTTCGAAGTTACTCCCTTTGTAGTGGAAGCCTGCCGAGGCAAACTCTGGAGTAACTACGATTGAGAAGGCACGCAGTCGTTGCTGAGAATAATTTATCTTGTGCTGTAGCATACCGCCTTAAATCCAGGCGTCCTCTGTGAGAGAACATTGGCTGTACCAGTGACTGGAGTAAACATGCTCTCCTCAGGGCGCCTTCCTTTTTGAATATATAGATGAAATCTATAGGGCAGGCGCGGCCGGAAATATGGAGCATGCTGATGTGAATTGCGCCCACTCCCACTCCAGTCACAGTTTCTTTACGACCCCACTGCAATTGTGTGATCCCGAGGTAAGCATTAATAGACATTTAAATGTTCTTTGGCGTAGAGAGATAATTTACTTCAAGATTCGTATGAATACTTCTTTTAGAAGGATGGTTCCACAAAGCCTTTGTCGTCAAAGCAAATTATCAACACAGACGGTACACGTTTTTATATCAAAAGTTCCAAGAAGCTGCGAAATCATTAAGCCGCGTTGCGCTCCTTCAACAGTTTTCAGTTACAGATGCGACAGTTACAGACTTCGAAATTTACTGCGCCGCCGAACGTCATGTTGTAGATTAGACAACTCTGTGACACCTCAACAACTAGTCATCGAGTTGATCGAAAAATGTATTTATATCCTTCCTTCATTGGTAAAAAGCAACAGATTACTAATTTCGATTAAAAACATACTATTTGGCATCCACGGACGGCACTTATAAGCGTTACTCGCATTGAGGTTTGTTGGCCCGATTCAGGGTACATAAAATATGAACTGTAAGACAAAGAGGCAAAGGAACGCACACTGACACGGTTAATCATTGATGATGACAGTTGGATTCCATACCAATGGACTGAATGACGAAGACTACTTTATTTCGATCTATTAATGCCAAGGGGAGATGGGAAAGCGATGGGCTGAATAAGCCAGGAGTGGTCGCACAGCTCAAATAGGAGGAAAGACGACAATAAATATCTCTAGAGTAAACCTGACTCCTTTTGAGGTCTCTTACGCCAACGAACGTAAATGATTAGCTCGAACCGAGGTAAATTAGGCGGACCGTAGGGTTTAAGTTCAGTGTCTTCTTCTTTCGCTGATGTTGCTGCTTAACGGACGACTAATGCAGCTTGTTACCCACACGAACGCGGCTTCGGGGCCATAGCTACTACGTCCAGGACATTATAACCAGATGTCCTTTGCTAAAATCGGCCTATGTTACAACGGATATATCCTGTAAATCACATCAGAACAACCGAAATAGCAACACTAACAAACCCCCGTTTGGTTCCCCGTTATTTACCTGATTGCCTTTGCATACGAAATGCTCGACGCAAGGTTTCACCTACCAAATGAAAAGCTTGGACGTAAACAGGAGACAAAGCATAACTGACTTAGCCAGCTAGAGACAACGTATCTGCACTCACGACAAAATCACTCTATGTACTTCTAAGTAAAAATTATCGTTTGAACGTGATAAGATTAGGCGGTTTATTCATAAGGCTTCAACAAGCATTTGCTAAATATGACTAGACATCGGTGCATTAGTTACGGGGCTTGAATGCCTTTACAAATATTGTTGGCCAGTAAGTTCTCGAGCTTGTAAATAGGATGAACATTTGTAACTCTGAAATATTAGAGTTTTTGTGATATAGAAGAATTCAATTGAAGAACACTTATGTATACAAAGGGAACAACTGGGTTGTTATTGTTATTAGCAAGCCACCAGTAACAATCAGGTTGGACTTGAGAGTGTTTGCGTCGATTACTTTGTTGCGCTACTTGATTTGTTCCAGTCGACGTCACATCATAGAGTCAATTGTGATACGAAGCTACTGGAGCAAACTGAAACAGACGGCCAATAGCGCAAGCTGTAATATTAGTAAACTAATAAGTCATTATTATAGACATTCGACAACTCAGCCACGGTCACAATCACAAACCTCCATATAACTTTTTAGGGGCTTATGGCAATTGCTATGCTTACTGCTCATCAAATACACAGCTATATAATGCATTATCTTCTTATATATATATATATAGTACATGCATTATAGTTTTTCGCCCCCACCCGATAGCCAACGTGCAGTTCACTAAACAAATCCAATTCTGGGACACTGTCATAACCACGTTAAAAGAATACGCAGCGCCGTCGATTACGGGCAGGTTCGATACGTTACGTCAAGATACCGTGTGGCCAATGACTTCTCTCGCAAGGAAGCCGATCGCGCAGTAAGTTAGCATGCATTTTCTACGTATCCCATGCTACTCATTTCTGTATAATAGTACCGTATCCTGTCTTGTGTGTCCGTACACACTCAGAACCGTCCTTATCCGTATGTGCACATATACTATGGACCGTTGTAAATTATACTGGACTTATTTTGGCTGCAACACCGGAAAGGTTGTCATATGATCAGGCATTATGTATTAGGACAAAATTGGTATCTCTATCACAAATCTACTTTCTTCTACATATCGTGGCACTAACAGACGCGCACAAACCTTTTATGAGCCTTAAACGAGAGTTCAATGGGTGGCCGGTCCTGCCAGCGTTCATCGAGGGCCCTTTTCCGTCGCGCGTGCAACCGCATCGGGCTGGCATCGAAGTACAATGGTTCGTAGTAGTCCACCAACTCGGATAGAGCCCCCGACGGTGAAACTGTCTGTTGTCTGGGCGCACTACTAGGGTTCGCATTCGTCAAACACACTAGAGCGGATAATAATGTGGTTAATACACACCACTTACACCTGAAGGGGCTGTTATTCCAACGGACGGGTCGCAGACTCCGAGAGGAGTCCTGCGACATCTCGGATCCCTCGACCCTATTCTGGGCCCGTTTTGCGGCCTCGGCCCCGACGGCTGCAGGCCCAAGATTCTACCTCCGCATCTTGCCACTTAACATAACGCTCTGAGAAGACAACAAACTCGAATCGTTACAGAACGATGGCGACCGCAGCTGTAACGGCGGCGTCAGGTCCAACGACGGTTCGTCGGCAGGTTTCCCTACGAAGTTCGCCATCGGGTATCTGCGCCGACCAGCCGATTGTTGCTGTTTACTATTACTACTAGTACAACAATTACAAGAATCGGTTGCTGCTGTCTGTCTCTTAAGACCACAACAGCAGAGCCAAGCAAATGCCAGGCAGCAATTCCATAACCACAGCAAAGTAGTGTCTCCCTCTCTTTCCCTCTATCTGCCTCTATGAATCTCTATGTGTCTACGCATCTTTTTGCACTATGCGGCCGGCCAGTCTCTACACTGTGCTCTTTTCTGTAGCCAGACGGATGGATCAGCTGGCCGTTGGGAGTCTACACGGCAGCCATCTTTAGCCCTCTCGCTCCCGCCGTTTCCCTCCCTCAATGCCATGACCCTAGGCTTTCCCATTTCCGAACAACACAGCGTATCCCAGTGCCTTCTCGTAAATCGCCGCTTAAAGGCGGTGGCTGCGCAACCTTCCAGTTCTGACCCCCTCAACTTCCACCTTGTTCCTCACCCCCCGCTAAACTTCCGGTACTCGACACGAACTCATAAAGTCATTGTTCTCTTTGTCCTGTTTGTTATTTCGTGAACACATTCCGTCAACTGCAGAAGATGAACAGAAAAACTGTGTACATCTTTGTCAGAGTTGACACTTTTTGTTCGCATATTCTATCTGTCGTCCTATCCATTCATCGGTAACCTGCGCCTCCAAGATTCAACACGTTCGTACTGTATGGACGCTATTGAAGTTTTAGATAGTTTACAAATTTTCAGTAATAAAATTTATTAGTTCTACAGCGGTGCAAGCTAGAGAATCGTCTTCTGTTTTCAATGTGGTAAATTCACGACATTCAGCTCTAGTCATCCAAACAGCTATGAAGTATTTCAAATGATCCAACGTGTCGTATGTTTTTTCGTTCAGCTTATTCATCCTGCCAGTACAACATATAATTAAAAAAAATTATTTATTCATTAGGTATCAATCACCCGAAGGTAGTACACTGAAATAAATTCGTAATCTGTCAATTATTAAAAGAAATAGCTTAATTCTATATGAATTACTAGTTATGGGCTCACTTGTTGTCCTGAGTGCGATTATAGACATTCACTTACAATCGAATCAATTTATTTCCTTATCACATGTTACTCGCAATCAAAACTATAAGAGTAGTAAAAACAATTGTAACTAACAATTTGAGTAGATTTCTGTTAGAATTTCAGACTGAATTCGATGATACCCTGTTCTCTCTGCAAGCAGGACCAAAGAGAACGTGTGTGTTAAGCACTAGAAACTGGTAATGCTAAAACAAATAATGTCGGGTTTTTCCTTCTAAAAAGACGCAACGCTTTACGCAAATTTCAACTCACAATTCTTACCAATTAAGTGCCTTTGCTGGCACTCTTTCAATAGTAGAAAAGAACACTTCAGGTGACTGATGTTGATGAACTCATCTGGCTGATTTTTTGAGATCCTTTGCTGTTCAAAGGTCGGTTACAAACTTAACTTGCCAATCACCGAAGGTGGATACAAGGGAACTTTACGTTCAAGCTTTTACACAGAGACCTAAACAACCTTTGCCATGTGTGGCCTAGCACTACCATGGAAAAGGACGGCTTTCCCTTGTCCATCGCGTCTTTTGTGTGGGACAGCCTATTTCATTTAATGCAATTGGGCTATTAACAAATTATTGTTCACTGACTTATTTTTCTCAACTGTTCAAGAGTCTCTCAATCCCAGCAAACACACATCGTGGTCTTTTTCGCATGCAGATCTGGCCTAACTCAGGGGCGTAAGGCCATGTTCCGGAACTGTGCACCCCTTCCTCTCATTCATATCGATATATAGACACTTTTCATGAGCCGTAACGATTCCGTGTGAAGACCTATAATTGTGGCTGCGTGTTATCCGGCGACGAGATAGATGAGCAGAGCAATAAAAAAGCGTATTTCGTTTAGCGCTTTATGGTTCACGGAACATTTAATGATAGTCGAGTAGCTGTAACTTATTTTAGAAGGCAGTTAAGAAGCTGTTTACGTGGAGTAAATCTCCGGGTCTAAGATGCCATGTTTGAATTTAACAAACTTCTTTTAGCAGTCCTCTCAATTATTGAGTTGCCGCCTTACCAAACCCAAATATCTCGGGGTACTTTGGCACTTACTTAATTTCAACAAAAGGTGCAGTAAATTAGGCGTCCGCCTTTGGAACCTGAAATCGATGTAAATTCCGTTTACTGCACAATGAAGCCATGACGGGGTCAGAGCAAAGCAAGAAAGAACGTGCTTTTGAATAGGGATATAAGGAAGAAAGGCAGTCTCGTAAGAGACAATGGCGTACCTATAACACTATGTTCTAACCTAATAGAATTATTTTATAACATAGGCAAATAGTAAAATGACAACCAAAGCAATCGTTGCAAGGGGTGAGGTATTAGTTCCTCTGAAGTATGCTCAAGTTCTTTTTCTATTTAATGCCCTTCAAGCACTAGCAAGAAAAGCAAAAAAAAAAACCTGTCTTAGAACCGTCCCTGCCTGGGAAGATATGCTTTTACTGGACTCGCATGCAGTAGTGTTGTCATCATCATTTTCCACTAGCCGAGACAAGAATAGCAGCTCATAGTCTCACCAGGCGACAGATCGCCGCTCTAACGCTCTCATACAATTTTGTTCTGGCATTCGGGCGGAGACGGCTACGTTCACTGTTCCCATCCCTCGGTGGCCGTCACGCTTCAAGAGCTTTCAATGCCCAGCTCTCGCTATCATTATTTTTCCACCGAAGCGGATCGAAATGCACGAATGGCTCACACATGTATATGCATAGATTTATACTTGCTTGTAATCTACGTGCGGCACTTCGTTTTAAGTGAATACGACTTCTGTTACTATAATGGTACGACAACTTGATTCTTTCCTCGAAGGCATCTCAATTCTAGATAGCACTTACCTACTTGTCTTAAGTATAGGTTCAAGACGTTTTAGCTGCGCCCGGTGTTAGGACACTGAAGTTTAAGGTGAATAATGATATTTAAAAAAAAATAGCATTGTGACTGCATATACGCTGTATAGTGTTATTATGTGGATTCAAATTAGCAGCAGAATTTACGGAACATAACTTTCACTTGATGATAATACCTTCGAGGAATCATACCCACATATGATGGCACCACGTCGGTTTGGGCAAAAAGTGGCACAACCAATCTAATAATTAAAATACACACACAGAAAAGATAGGCAATTGTTGGTATCTTACACGTGTAGGAAGGCAACAATTTTAATGGCAAGCCTATTAGTTCAATAGTGCTTCGCGGTGCTTACGATTTCAACCGTCAGGTGACCTTGAACATCTTATTTCTATCAGCGTATCAAAATAATAACCCGGGAATAGAATTATAAACAAATAAGTTATATTTATAATTGCTCTTTTTACTGTAAACAGAATACTTCTGTAGTAGCCTAATTTTGCACCTTTCATTATGCTACCAAATCTGTAGTTTGTCTATTGTTTCACACACTTGTTTAGGAATTATTATTACTTATGAAAGACCATCACACTATATTAAATAATAAGCATATGTATTTATTTATTCATATATAGATGCGGTATTCACAATATGGAATTTTCGTGAATGACTGTCGCCTGTGACGAATTTTTACGAGACTGTTTTTTTTTTGTTTTTCTTCGAAATTATTATCCATTCGTTTATCTATATGCACGTATATATGAGTGTATATAGGTTTATAATGAAGGTACACTCTGGCGCACTTTATTAGTTTTGGCACACCTGGTTTGTTGAGTTGTGAGTGGAGGCCCCATTACTGACGATACGCGGCTACAGCGAATAGCATGCTGAATCAGTTAAAAGCTCAAATAGTTAAAGCGTTACGGTTGTTCACCCAGGAAACTTCCCCTGAGACATCCATAAAATGATGATTGACAAACCTATCAGATCATCCTTTGTTTTGCAGTCGATGGCGATCGCTATGGCGTGACCATACGTGGACACCATACAAACAGATGCTTTTCTCACTTTTGCCATGCACACTTATTTTACGTAAGGTAGAAACATCATTTATCGGCATATATTTGACTTGAGTGAGCCTGACTACGTTGCAGTTTACAATAATGCTCATTGATACTAATACTTGTCATGTTTGGTACTGTCGCCGGTATAATAATTGCTAACTTATTATCTCATTATTTGGTGTAAATAAAAACTAGCCCTTGTGCAAAAACCTATCTGTTCAGTATGTATGTATGTATGTATCATTAGTATTTTATAATCAGGAATTGCTTACCTTTACAAATTATAACCTACCTAGGGAATACAAATCACTGCAGACTGATATATATCAAGAACGTGGAAATGATACAACTGTGTTACGCACAAAAGACACCCTGTCGACAAAAGTTTGAGGCCCTCTTTGTTGCATTGTTTTGTCTATTGGACAGACCTACCTCCTCCGCCGTTGCTCAACTGCCCTTGATTGAAAATACGAACAACTTGTCTCTTAAATTCTACCACTGTGTATCTTGCTATCAGCACAGACTCAGCTAGATATAAATAGAATCATGCATATTCCTTGAGTGGTCTTCTTATGCGAATGAGTCACAGTCACTTCCTTTCCCTCACGATCGATCGCAGGCCCCTATCTATTACGTGGAACACTTTGTATCATTTTGGAGATTCATGGTTAATTCGCCATTTTTAGAACCAACATTAGAACTAGACAGACGGTAGTGCGCTGCATCTTGACAAATACTAATTATGTACAGCAGTCTTATGCTCTTAATAGCAGAGAAGAATAATGATAATAAACATTTTCGACTTCTATGAGGACGATTGCTCGAGTTTCTCTTTGTGCTTAACTAGCATTTCGCAGACAATTGCAAGCTTCTTGAGACGTGGACGCGACCTCACTTCAGTAAGGTGAGCCATTGTGGCGGTGAAGACACTTTCCAGTGCCCGGGCAATATCCTTCAAGGCTCCACATTCGCCCACACCGCGTGGCACCTCAGTCATGTTAACCAAACAGATCTCCTCGACGAATCGAATTACCTTGGATTTGTTCTTCAAGATAAATGGATTCACTACTTCCATCCAAGACTCTTTCAAACCAAATTCCTGGAGATTAGCTAAATTTTGTAGGCATTTTGCCACTAACATCAAATTCCTGCTTGGAACAGGTGCCGGAGCTGAATTGACAATCTTATATTGATGCGGGTTTATAATGGCAGGACAAAGCAGACGCAGGAAGATGAATGAGGATATAACTTGCGCTTTAAGAAGAGCATCATTCGGCCACTTTTTCGCTATAGCTCTCTGTAGTGTCGCTAAAATATAACGCAAAGATAACGGTAGCTGGTGAACCGATGCAAAAATCCTTTCCGTAAATTCATCCAGCATTGCCAGCAAATGCTCCGCATTAGCGCAGGCGTCATTCATAGAATCTAATTTTGTCGGATTTAGCTCACATGACTGTTTACTACCAACGACTAATGCTACGGGTACAGATATTGAATTACGAACAAAGTCGGCAGCACCATTCTTCATATACAATTCCATCATTTGCGTAAAGAGGGTACTCGAGCGAAACAATACACTGGGTTCATTTTCATTTTCTAGCTCACGTAAACCTAGGGTCGTTAGGAGCTTTGCCTCTTTCTTTTCGGCGACAAAAAGCGTCACCAACACTTTCGCTAAAAGAGCGTTCTCCTTTGAAAGAAGCTCAGAGATCTCGATCACAAGTGAAAGGTCATCCTCGAGTAAAAGTTGGCGCAGCGTCGTGTACTCACTGAGCGGGAGAATGACTTCCTTCGAGAAGTGTACCTGCAGATGCAGCGAGCCCCAGTTCTCAAGCACAGGCGTCATCCCCTGCAGTGGGTACCACCTGTCCACTGGCTCCATCGTCCATAAGTCTTTCAGCTCCAAGATCACTTGGGCCATATCCTGGGCATTCTTGTCTTTCTTACCTTTTGTGCACAGCGTTACTGTAAAGCTATTGATATTTGGCGGTATATCATCCAGGCAGTACTCCTCTTCCCAGACAGCGTCTGGGGCCGATTTGACCTGAGAGCGGCATATCTTGATGTCGTCCAGCGACATAACACAGAATGGGTTTGGCACTAAATGGGACGGTAGTCCCTTGGCCTCAACGAGGCATACCCTCATAGAACAGACGTTTCGAACTTGGCCTGTCTGTGGATTGCAGACCTTCGATAGACCTGTGTACCAGCTTTGAGCTGATTCACCATCCGATGCAGACAAGTAGTAGATTGTACTCAGACATGGAAGAGCTCGTTCCACCAGCTGAAATGTAAATTGTGTAACACACAAGTACATACAGATTTCATTATTTATCTTTTAGCATTATATATATATATATATATATATATATATATATATATATAATATTAATGTGCCATATATATATATATAATGGCACATTAATTGTTGCTTTTGTAGTTTCAATATTGTTTTCAAAGCTAATCGACGAGTAGGTTCTTTTAATAACTGGTGTTAGCCGTAACAACGTGTTAGCCGAGACACCTGCTGCGCTGTACGCGGAGCGATAATCTAAGACTCTATAGGCTAAACGGAAAAGATCTATTCGATATTTACATCCTTGACATATCTCTTTTAATTCGTTGACTCTAGCCGTTTCACTCATGTGTCATACTTCGCAATATGCAGTCTGTCACTTAAATAGCTATAAAGCAGGTAGATAATCAAACGTTTTCTGCCTTGGCCTATGAAAAGGCGGTCTTATCACACTGCGCAATTCTTCCAAAAAGATATTACTTTAGGTATTAAACGTGTCTCGCGACAATTTTTTATTTAATTTTGGAAAAGATATACTAGAAGTCACTTGAGTGAATGGTACGCTGCGCATTTTACAGCTTGCGTAATATCGATAGACATGTGGTTATAAGTAGTTGGAAAAAAACGTGGCATGGAAAATTTGTCCATTTTGTTTATTAGTGCCATACTACAGCTATGCCTGTTTTATGTGGTATATGAAGATCATGGCTGCAACGAAAAACCCCTATTGGCTAATGGCTGAATACTGTAAAGAATAGCTAAGGTCATTCTGAAAAAAAAAAACAAAAACAGTGGAGTGGACCAGCTGTGGCCACTTAATTTTTTGCGATTATCTGATAACCAAAGTAATGCTGATCGAACTTGGAATTACTGTGCGAAACTGGGTTACCGTTATGGTACAGTATTAACGTGTTTGCTTATTAAATATAGGAACACTCGAAATCAGGCCTAAATAAGCTTCGTGTCATTTTTTCGTTGCTAATTCAGGCTGGAATAACTATTCGTGCGAAACCAGAAAAACAAATTTCTCGAACAAGCACTGAGCAAAAAAAGCCGCACGCTTATAAACGAGTTACAAACAGGTGCTAAGTTTGTTCGAAACCAATTTCCTTTCATATTATCCAAAGCTCCAATAACGATGGAATTTTTCAAAAGCGCTTTACGAACATTTTAGTGTAATTACGTTGTAGATCGCTTTAACAAAAATGATGCATTCAAAGATGCATAGGAAATCAATCATCAAAGTGATAATATACAAAATGTACGATCACAACGTCCAGGCAGGCCAGTCCATGTAGACTATTGGTACTAAGGTACTACTGGTAAAGCCTTATTCCTGACGGCCTATATATATAATTCCTATATATATATATAGAGTCAAAACAATATTGGTGGTGTCAATTTCTTCCAGTTGAACGACCTCCGCATATGGCCGCTGACACGAACAGCTTCTAGAAGTTCTAGACTACCGGAGTTTCAATCATACACATAAAAGTAAATATTAGTTGTAAATTATTATGGACTAAAATTATTATAGTTATTGCTATAAGAACTGTGGGCAAAGCGATATTGAGCAAGGCCATTTATTAAACCGATACGGAATACCTTCCGGAAAATATATTAGATGACTTTTTTACCGTTATAAGTACAATTGGTGATGCGGTAGCAATTGAATAAATTGTCTGAAATAGATCGAGCAATGGTCGTAAGATCGTGAATTAAAAAAAAGTAACTGTAAGTACGTGACCCTAAATTATATAACTAACCTGAAAGCAGTGCGGCTGCTCAAGCAGCGAATCGTGTACCGCGTATAATCCGGAACATCGAAGATCGATGACACCGCGGGGTTTTGCCCTTTGTGGGTTATCGTAAAAATACAGCATGGCTTCGGTTGCATTGAGTACAAACCACGCCTGTTTCCACTTTTTGTTGTCAATAGTCTTTTTATGAAGAAACCCTTTGAGTGCTGTTGTTGAGTGTGAGCTCTGCACGCGAAGCTGTTGAATTGTCGAGTAAATTTCTTCAACTTTGGCCTGCGCGTTTGGCAGGCCAAACTGCGGAGCCTTAAGGATGGGATCTCCTAGACAATGGCCCTCAGCTATATGTTCGCTTTTATATCGAGTGATAATTGCTTCTAAAGTGTCAAAATATCGGCCACCCATCACGTAGTGGTTTTGCTTCTTTTCGATACGGAACCGCTGAATTGATTTGTTAATGAAGAAAAAAATAGAATAATTTCCTGGTGATCTATCAGAGGGTCTGACAAGAAAACTCTCTTCCCCGCCTTCAATTAGCTTTGCTATGGCGTCTTCAGCGGAAATGGTGCCATGATACCACGGATAACATTCCTCAGTGAAGTCTGCCACTAGCTCGTGGAAGACAAGACCTGAAGGAAACTCTTCACCTGGTGGTTTATTGAAATTTACACCGTCGCCCTCGATCTTCTTACACCATAGCCAACCGTCTCCTATGTCCTGATCTACCTCGAACACGTCGCCTTTCTTGAATGACAGTTCATCAGTGTCCGCCAATTTATTGTAAGGAAGGATAGCAACAACTTTTCGGTTGTGGGGCGCTGGTTCCGGTGGTACAACGTTGTAGTGCAGTCGTTCATTCTTTAGAATATCGGATACGTGTGTATAGTAACCAACGAGTTCGGAAAGTGTAGAAAAACGTCGGCCGCCTATATAAAAGTCACCGCATACAGCGGCGATGCGGAAATGATGAATACCCGAGTGGCCGCGAAACGAAAGCACAAATCCATTCTTCGACTGTCGAACAAGATATGCTCCGCGCTGATTCAGCTGCTGCAGTCTGACTTCCGCTGCATGTCGGTCAATTTTACCGTGAAAAAATTGCGCTTTGGGTAGTAACTCCTTTTTTGGCAGCGATTTTGGTTGCTGACTGGGAGTCGATCCAAACGGGTCGTAGTCATCCTCAATCGAGTTAGTCGTATTGCAATCGACGTTGTAATAGCCGCTCATTCTCCACTCCCAATAAATGAATAATCTATCCAACAACTCTAATCGGTTGATAGGCGCTCCGTAAGGGTTAAATCCTACTATCTCTACCACTTTTATTCACTCGACATTGTTGAAATCGAGACGAAAGACATTCAAACCATTTTATAAATAGAAACCGCTGTCCGGAGTTGTTTTTGATTTGGTACAGATTAGCTTGGTTCGTTACACCCACTAGTCAGCCGAGCATCATATTTGTTCGCACAAGCCACTTGCGGGTTGTGCCGTTCCGATTCAATTGATTCACCCATGCAGTTTGATCGTAATTAAACCTCGCCGAATGTCTTGAAACAAAGCTCAACCAGGTGCTATAGCAACGCCGCTTGCTGAGAGCAAGCTTTCTACCATCCGCAACTTCCTTTACAGCGAGAGCTCGCACTCCGCCAGACCATAGTAGCAGTACTGGTACTCCACACACCAACTCACTGACTTTCTCGTTCTTCGTGCTCCCTCAATCAGCTGCAACATCAAACAAAACGGGCGGATGCTTTGCTCCGGAGACGCAAGCACGGGTAAACTGGCGAGCAGCGCTGTCAGTATTCGCGTCTACGAGGCTGGCGGTACCGTGGATCGTTCGCAACCACCATTAATAATCGGGACCACTATGGGCTATACAATAACCAAGTAGAACAGGCAGAGAGGACGACGGCGGCAGCGATGGCAACACTCCCAATCCGCTACCGCCGACAACTTCTTCACTACCAGCAGCCATTCCACCGCTGAAACGAGTTGCCAATTGGCGGCGGCCAATAGTCGCCGCCTCGATACGCAGTCAAAGTTGAACATGTCCAGGTTTGACCGTTCCATCAGGCGGCGGCCTTTAGTATGTTGAGCTCCGATTCGAACGTTGGCTCCTTTTTCTAACTAGTATTTTTGCGTAAGTTGAGTTGCAACACGATCAGTTCTAGAGCTCTACAGGTAGAAGGGAGCGTCACAAGCTACGTGAAATCATTTGCCCCTCGATCATTGAAATCGCTTTGGAATGACGTCATGTAACACATTGCCGGCTGATTTTCACGTGATAAAATTCTTCGAGGGCTGATTGCTCCACGCTCAACTTCTGCTGTAAGGCAACCGGTGTGACGCCTCTGGTGCTCTAAGAAACCATCTGGTACAGATTTAACCAAAACATCGCTGCAGGAGTGATAGTGCTTTGAGAAAAATGGAAACGATGAGGGTCTCGATGTCAGTGGATGAAAAGTACGACCTTATAACGAGAAACCTACAAGAAGTCCTTGGTAAGATATTGGTATAAATATTAATAGTGAGTGATATGATGATGATAGGTTCTCACGTGTGACATAATAATCACTGGGCAATTGCAAAGTTATCTTCAATGCCGTTATAGCTCTACGCCTGGCATTCATAATAGTACCAATTTGAACTATGTTTGTAGGTTTCTAGAGTCGATTGCAGGAAAATCTTAGTGATACTATTGACATATTTATGCATTAAGGCAGTATGTTTTTTATTCTCTAATAAAACTAATTTTTGTTTTCACATGAGTCGCATTTATGTATCTACTTAACTAGCTTTGAGACGTTACGCGGATGCCGAAACAGTGTGAACAAAAATTAATGTCATATGTATAAAGACATACAGCGTAGTGAAATATTTTGAGTAGATTTTGTTTATATGTTATATTTTCCACGTTGACAAGATGCATAACTTATATAATAAATTAATTGCGAGGGTCGATCTTCTCTCGCCAGGAATGAAAGGCTTGAGATTTGCCTGTCGTATGAGAAGTCCAGTTGAACTGATCTTCGCGCCACATTATATTCTCATAGTGAGAAGAAAAAGAACAACTGAATTAAGTGTACCTAGCAGTAAAATGAGATTTTTCAAATACAATATACTAGTTTATGATATTTATATTTTAATTGAAGTATTTCAAAGTGCACTTTTTTCCACCCTGCACGTTTTGTCAGTTATCATTAAGCATAACTCTTTTATTATTGTATTACAATAGCTCCCAAACAATGGTAAATATGCTTTTTCTATATCTTTAAAGAAAAAACTTATCGGACTATTTAATAAGATGATAACAGTTCGAATTAATATGATAAGAACTTTGAAGCACTTTAACTTGAACGTACTAGTATATGTTAACTCGACGAAATAAATAATACATTTTCTTCTATTTTTTTTGAGGTGAGCAACGCATCAAGGATATTCTGAAGCAACGCGATTTGAGGATTTACTGGGGTACGGCAACAACGGGCAAACCCCATGTAGCTTATTTCGTTCCCATGTCCAAGATAGCCGATTTTTTAAACGCCGGTTGCGAGGTACGTAACCAGTAACATCCTTAAAAATTATTGAAACGAATACGTACATATTACGTTCACACGTTTAGTATGCAAAATTCGGAATTGGCTGCAGTATTAAATTGAATTTAAAGAAAAACGCCTCGTCTTAACATATTGTGCTTAAATTGTGACTCTCAGGTGACAATTTTATTTGCCGATTTACATGCCTACTTGGACAATATGAAAGCGCCTTGGGATCTGCTTGAACACCGTGTAAAATATTACGAGGCAGTAATTAAGGCTATGCTGACCTCCATTGGAGTGCCACTTGAAAAGTTGAAGTTCGTCCGCGGTTCAACGTACCAACTCAAACCAGACTTTACGCTCGATGTCTATCGCCTTGTTTCTATGGTAACAGAACACGACGCTAAAAAGGCAGGTGCTGAGGTCGTCAAGCAAGTGGATCATCCCTTATTATCAGCGATGCTGTATCCACTTTTGCAGTGCCTCGATGAGGAGTACTTAAAAGTCGATGCACAATTCGGTGGAGTGGACCAGCGCAAAATTTTCACATTCTCGGAGAAATACCTCCCGTCCCTTGGTGAGTATGCTTAGCAAGCGATTCCGCGATGGTTACGTGACATAGAGCTTCTTTAATTCATAAAACCGTACTTCTACATATTTGGCACAGATGTGCTTAATCATTATGGCCCACACGTGAGAGAACCAAATTGCTCATTTGTAAGTAGATAAGAACGATAATGATGCACTAAATGTCTCTAGACTTATTCTGTTTTTCTAGGTTACGCTAAGCGGAGTCACTTGATGAATTCAATGGTACCAGGATTGGCTGGTGGCAAGATGTCATCTTCGGAAGAGGACTCTAAAATCGATCTTCTAGATTCTGCAACAAGTGTAAAAAAGAAACTCAAAAAAGCGTTTTGTGAACCAGGAAGCCTTGATGAAAATGGCGTTCTGGCTTTTGTCAAGCATGTACTCTTCCCTATACACTGCGGTATGCACAATGTGTTTTTCTGGATACCAATACAGCTTTTTTAATTTTTTATTTGTCGTGCTTTTTCCAGATAGATCCAGTAGATTCAAATAGAGGGAATTTGCTAATATTAATCCATATAAATGACAGATCTCCAAGATAAATCGTATGTATGTTTCTTTTTCATTTAGGAAAAATTATGACGATACGCCGTACGCCTGAGAACGGCGGAGATGTTTGTTATGAAAGCTACGAAGCGCTAGAAAACGACTTCATTGCTTTAAAACTTCACCCCGGTGACCTCAAGACATTAGTTGAAGAACAGATTAACAGACTCCTTGATCCGATTCGTAAAGTAAGTCTATAAATAATTCTTTCAATTAGCCACATAACAAACCCTACAGATGTTAAAATTATGTAATATTACTCGTTGAATAGATTTAAATTATACTATTTTGTTTCATTTGTCTTCTTATTCATAGATTTTTGAAACCAGTCCAGAGCTGCAAAAGATCTCAAATGACGCTTACCCCTTACCAACGAAGAACGCGCTGGCGATCGAAGAAAACACTCCGGCACTGCTGGACATGCGCGTTGGACGTATCCTAGAGATCGACAATCACCCCGATGCTGATAGTCTATTCATTGAAAAGATTGCTGTCGGCGAATCTGAGCCACGTACTGTGGTTTCTGGCCTTCGAGGAAAAGTTGATCGGAAAACCTTACTTAATTCACTAGTAGTCGTATTGTGCAACCTGAAACCAGCAAAGATGCGTGGAGTCGAAAGCAAAGGAATGGTTTTATGTGCAAGTACACTTGAGAAGGTTCGTTTATTATGGCCGTGATGACTCAACTCTTGGACCATATCGTTATTAGCTTAGCAAAAATAAGAATCTGCCAGGCGAGTTGTTCTTATTTACAATAATCAAAATATTTAATATACTACTAGTTTTACAATAAATTTACTTAATTTACCAATTTAGATTTATATTTAGAAAGATGTCTAGAAATACCAAATCTTGGTCATCAACGTCATTGTTCTATTTTAGGTGGAAGTGCTTCGTCCACCGGCTAATTCAAAGGCTGGAGATCGTGTTGTTGTTGAGGGTTATGAAGTTCCTCCTCCTACAGGAATTCCTGAGGTAACAATGAAATTATCTTAAATCATTCTATGCCTAATTATATTGTCTGTGTTAAAGATCTAGTATTTATAATAGTATCTAGCAAAATCTTGTTTTCTTCTACTTGTTATAATGCAGTCTGACTAATCTGTTATTTGTTACTTTTTATTGAAGGTGCTGAACCCTAAAAAGAAGCATTGGGAAAAGTTATCCGTTGATATGAAAGTCTCGCAAAACCTTGTTGCCGAATATAGTGGTAACGCCTTCCTTGTCAACGGTGAAAATGTAACCGCGCAAACGCTGAAGGATGCACCCATTCGGTGAAGCTTGCTTATTCCGGGGCGCAATGCACAGAGCACTATATTTTTTAGTTTAGCCGCTGTTGACTAGTAAACGGGTAGCTCTAAATAAGAAACTATTACGGGCCCTAAGACACTTCTGGTTGTTTTTTCACCCTTTCAACATATTCATGAACTGCGTACCTGTTGACTTTGGATGGAAAATGGATTCGTATACTTTATTTATATGAATGTCCCAAAATGGCACATGCAACAGATCTGAAATGGTGCTGTCATTCACTTATATTTAATAAACTAAAAGTCACATCGATGTCACATGTCTGCATTGGAAAAAATGGTCTTAGCCTTAATTGGAAAAAATCATACATAATAAAATAATAAGACAAATAGCAAATCCGAAAACCCAGAAACATGATGCCGTAGTTCGGTTGTTAGTATATATGGCTGCTCTTTATTTCGCTTGATTCTGTCAAAGACCTGGGGGCTAGTTACATGATATAGAGTGAATACATTGAACATCTTTTCTTACGAATAAATACACTGATTACTATCTATATAATGCACATAATGAAATATTTACGAACTATAGCTAATTCCTACAATTATTTATTCAGCCTAACTAAAGGAGCTCATGACACGCTTCGCCACAATCTTCCTTAATTAGCATTAAATTTTTGCTCTGCTCTTAGCTTATGGACGAATGGTGAGGATTGAGCTATTTAGAATTTAAACTAAAGGTCAATATTTTCAGTAACTTTGAACTTGGTTTTTCCGCGCTCAAACCCATGTTTTCGGAAGTGCGAGCCGTAAATTTTAAACAACTTATCGTCGAGGGTGAATGCAAAAAGCGAACCTTTTTTAGGTATACATAGAATGCGGTCAGTCCTCGTGATGATCCTAAATAGCAGAAAATATAAGCACGTTAGGTAAGAATGCCTTGTGTTTCCAAGTCATACTACTCTCCCACATGAAAATTTAGCTGAAACCGAAAAAACCTTTTCTATTCTATTTATATGACCTGAATATTTGTTAAAGAATACTGGTACTGTTACTAAGCATTATGATACATTTTTTAGTTTAGCTAGACAGTTCGGTATATTCTTTAAAAAATAAAATATGTTACCTAAAGCAATTTTTCGTTTCTTGCACGACAAGACCTGTAGTTCCTACAAGAGACGCGCATTTGGACGCGGCCACCACAAAATGACAGCCCGTATAGTCGGCTTTCATTAGGGACCTCTGTAATGCTTCAACGGCAGACTGTGTTCGTTCTGTACCCACTGCTTCCTGAAAATATCGGCGTCGCACAAAGACGTGTGTAAATACTTGCACAAATACCTACGGCCTCGTCTCAATGAATAATCATTTTTTGACTTTGCATAGAAACACACACAGAACAGAGTAGTGGCTAAGCGAGAAGGTTATGTACAGATTACGGTATATAAATAATAATACTAATATTTCACCTTATCGTATCACGGTTATATAACTCGTGGTTTGCTCGTTATACAGCTCAGCTGTTAACAGGCTATAATATTATATTAAAATAAATGGATATTATTATTATTATTATTATTGATTGAGTAAATATATTCTTCTAGTATAAAAAAATAAACAGTTGTATATGTCGTCAAAAAAAGGTAAAAAAAATCATATTACTAAAATCAAGTACAAGATTAAACAGTGAAGAGGCGGTATTCAAAAAGGAATAGATTATTGCTTAAATGAATCGTAACCCGAGCACTATACGTAAAAAGGTTAAGACTTCAAACTTACGTGAGGTAGGCTTAGATATAGACTAAGTAAATCATTTACTAGAAAGCTGGGGACTATTACTCTTGTAAACCAACGTTTTCAAACGCGACCAGTGTCTCTGATTTAACGCGATAACCAATTCACATGTCAATAGTTGGAAGGCTAGCCAAACAAGATTAAAATTATTGGGATAGCAGTGCGGTAACAGCTCACCCTGAAATAGCCTTTCCACAAATCATGAACCTTAAGGAAGGTGTCATATGTGACGTCACCCGTTTCTATCTCGAATATTCCCAAGGTTTTCCGATCTCGAGCTGTCAGAAGATTATGGACATGCCTTTTGCTCTTGCCAGTTTTCTTTTTCTGGCTTGCACGGAGCCGTGATGTAAAAAGGTAACCTTGTCTGCAACGTGTTAATCGACCTTAATAAGAGTATCGATGTAAAGCATTCTGCGCGTTTTCGTCGAAATATGCCTAAAGAGCACAAATCGAGTATCAATATAAGCCGAATCTTAAAATGTGTGCTATATGTACCTGACTGTTTGAATCGTTTCGTCTTTAACATCAGAATTAGCTTTAAGGAATCTTTCGAAAAAATGCGCTTGGGGTCCGCCGGCATCCCCTGGATTTAATCCAACCTCATGCGCCGTTTTATAATACTGTTCAGCATGTTGAGAAGTTGATGAGCTACTCGCTGCAAATGAAAAGAAAGATACAACTAAAAGGTGAACCTGATATAATTCGCCTATCAATATAACACCGATCCAGGTATAAAAAGCTGTAAAAAAAGCAAGGTCGATTTGAGGTAGAAGAACGATCATATTTCAATCAAAATTGTTACCGAAATTATTATGCAGTATCATAATGACAAACCTTGGTTTAACTTTAAACATCGATTATCGCAGCATCCATACATCTACTTCACTGTGACATTACAGACAATAGCATGCAAAGTTTTTTTTCACATATAGCTTTCTATTGCGAGACACATTTGTGAATGAATGTTTGAGTAATCAAGGTTCACATGCCAGCCTACGTTAGCAACAAATTAACTCTTAGCGGTTAGAATGACAACAACACTATACGCTTGTTTGTACGTGGGCAAGTAGTAAGCAGGATTTCAATCACTGGTTTGTTCAGCTATGCACATAACAATCGAAAGGGATTTTGATAGTTGAAAAGTGAAACAATTAAAACCGTGTAAACCTTTCTGATCCATTATCAAACTGCTGAAACGTTCACTTGAAGCCTTCCGCTGAGCAAGGTGTTAATGATAATTCATTACTAACACTCATGTACACGTACGACCAGCTCCACCTTAAACCCTCTATAATTAGATATAAATAATCGAAATACAAACGACGATAGCTACTAGCCAATGAAGTCAGCATGTGGCGCACATGGGCCGACATGACATTAGCACCGTAAACTTGTATACTAGACATTGCAATTGACGGGAAAGGTGTTCGAATTTCTTCTTGCCTTTTCCACGTGAACGGACCGCGCCGGCCAACTGACATACTCACAACACTTTGATTATAACTGTCAGTCGGTACCGTTTGAAATCACTGAATGCGTGCCTAAAAAATGTCGAAGGGGACTGATAAAAAGAAGTCGCGACATGGCGACGCCGACATAGATTATTCTCCTGCTGACACAAAAAATGGAAAAACGATTGACGCCCAAGACAAAGGTTAGTTTACCTATAATTTCCGATTTGCCATGTGACTAACGCGACCGTATGGCGAAAAATTCACGATCAGGGTTTGTATCAATTGCCAGTAGAATCTGTCCTGATTTACCAAGCTGCAACGAATCGGATTTGTTTTTCCCGAGTTAGTCAATTTCGTAATCTTGTTTTTGGATAAAATTGCGTGGTACGTTGCGCCTGTGTCATATTGATTGATGTTATGTGTGTTACCTGTTAGGTTTGGCAGCAATTCGTGTTAGGTCATATTATGTACCTCTAAGTGGACAAATATTAGTTATCTTGCTTCGTTTAATACGCTTCATATGAATCATAGCAAATGGTTTGCACAGCATTTAGTAGACCGCACAAGCACAAACAATTCGTCGTGGGAAGACATCATACAGTCAGCTGATTCATTTAGGTGTGTCTGAACAGAACTAAAAGACTGACACAAAAAGGAAAATAAGGATCGCATGTCCCTCCAGTAATTTCTTTATAGAGCCTCACGTACACCAAACGATGTTTTCAAGGTTAATATAACCTTGCACTGGGTTTTAACTTAGTTTTAACATAGTTCTGTTTCACATAGCACTAAATTCTCTAATCAAACCTGTGTCAATTACGGAATAGCTGGGTAGTTCGGGTGAACTTTTTGGTTTTAATGACCATGAAAATTCACTTTGGGTAATTGAAAGTTAGTGTTCCCGGTTATTTTAATGAAATGGATGTTCGCACATGTTATTTGAACAGGATTATGAAGTTATTATTGGCACAAACCATTAGATATCTGACTGCAATGTTTAAATCTCATAAACCGCAATTGCAATATCGTACACACTGTATTTATTAACTATAATTTCATCAATTGAAATTCATATTGAAATTTTGGGTATATTTTTTTACGTAATTTTAATCCAAGCACTATTTTTCTAGCGTTATTGATGAAATGTATTCGGTTTTCGTTTCAGCCAAGAAGAAAGACAGAAAGTCGAAAAAAGCGGCTGAATTGATGGCCTTAAAGACTGAAGCGGAATCTTGCTCTGCTACAAAACACTATCCACCCGAGAAGGTAAAGCAAGCAAAAGCTGACAAATCGGCAAGTAAAAAAAGTCAAAATGGTACTGAAAATGATTCCGATGACAAGGACAAGTTAGACGGAAAGTCTCTAAAAAAAGAAAGCGAAGTAGAAAGTCTAGCGAGGAATGCGAACGCGGAAAAAAATAGACCCCCTAATAAATCAATTGAAGAGGAATTAGAAAATTTCGAGATAAATGGCGACGAAAATGAACCTGGAGAACTAGCTGAGGGCGATGATGTTTTTGACGATAAAGAAGAACTAGAATCGATGGGGGATGACCCAGCTTTAGCCAAAATGTCAAGAAAGGAACGCAAAGCGTGGAAGAAACAGCAAGACTATCAAAAAACTCTTGATGCCATGGCGGCGCCTAAGGGTGTTACTGATACAACCCAGTTCACCGTGTCTCAGGTCGATAAAAGTGCTGTACAGCAGGCTCAGTTGAAGCATGCCGTGGATATTAAGGTGGAAAACTTCAGCATATCCGCCAGAGGCAAGGACTTATTTGTCAATGCGTCTCTGTTGATAGCTAAAGGAAGGCGTTATGGCCTTGTTGGACCAAATGGACATGGTAAAACGACACTTTTGAAGCATATCGCCAATCGATCCTTGAATATTCCGTCGAGTATTGATGTGCTCCTCTGTGAACAGGAAGTAATTGCTGATGACACGCCTGCCGTAGAAGCGGTTATCAAGGCTGATACGAAAAGACTTCGCTTGCTAGAAGAGCAAATGAAACTGGAGAAATCTGTTGCTTCTGGTATGCATTTTCTTAAAAGAACATCCAGAATGATAAAATGGGCATAAGGAATAATTTGAAGCTATGTACTCTACGTGCTATGCAACCCTTTATTATTGTAAAGCTCTGAAGGCAGAACGCATTTAGGCACACTTTTTTTCTCTTTGATCATTAATAGTACATTTTTTTATTGAAGGTTAACGTTGTAAGTTCCCTTTATATAGGCAACGTAAAGGACCAAGAACGTTTGAATGAAGTTTACGAAGATCTGCAGGCGATTGGCGCAGATTCAGCTGAACCTCGGGCTCGTCGTATTTTAGCCGGTCTGGGTTTCGATAAAGAGATGCAAAATCGTCCTACAAAACAATTTTCTGGAGGTTGGCGTATGAGAGTATCCCTGGCTCGAGCTCTCTTTATGGAACCAACGCTGCTTATGTTAGATGAACCCACGAACCACCTGGATTTAAATGCTGTCATCTGGCTTGATAATTACCTACAGGGTAAGATAAGAAAGCGAAAACAATCTCGCGCTTACCTGCACCAGTTTAAAACACGTGTACTTCTGGTAGGTTACAATTATTTAGCCACAAGACTATACGTCTTTATGATTTTGTAATAATTTTGGACGAAACAAGAACTCAATAATTCTTGACAGTTTTGGTTAAAATCGATGGGAACGTGGAGCAGGCTTATTAGCTTCGATTTTCATTTACACCATATGTCTATTAAATTTCAGTCTGTTTTTCTCCCTTAACAAAAGCATTTCATTCCTGGCATGAACAATTATATAGTTTCCTTATTCTTCAATAATCCTTATTGTTGAAAAATGCAACTAAAAACTTAATAAATTACAGGCTGGAAGAAAACACTTCTAATCGTATCCCATGATCAGAGTTTCCTGGACAACGTATGCACGGATATCATTCACCTGGATACTCAAAAGCTTTTCTATTATCGAGGAAACTACACGCAATTTAAAAAGATGCATGAGCAAAAGAAAAAAGAGTTGCTGAAGGAATATGAAAAGCAAGAAAAGAAACTGAAGGCTCTTAAGCAAAGCGGACAGAGCAGCAAACAAGCAACAAAGAAAACGGTGTGATAAAACTATACACGATATCCTTTTTCAACTCTAGTTGTTAAACATTCCAGCCCTATATACAGTCGTGAGATGTATCTGAGTTCTTTTCCAGGCATAGAAACATGTCGACTAGGTATTTTGCTCAATAGGAGAGTTATCCATTCTTCTTATTCCGTATACTGTTGTAGGTGGAAGCGTTAACGAGAAAACAACAAAAAGGTCGCAGCAGTACAAGTGCAGCGAAAGCTGCGGAAGAGGAAGCCATCCCGGCAACATTGATAGCAAAGCCTCGCGATTATATTGTTAAATTTCGCTTCCCCAATCCACCGCCACTACAGCCTCCTGTACTCGGACTCTACAATGTCAACTTTGGATATCCTGGACAACCCCCTCTATTCAAGAATATCGATTTTGGTGGGACACAAAACCAAGTTACTAACAAATATCTTTAATAATACAAATTTCAATAAGAAGTTGTGATTCTGTAACGAGGCGTTTTGACCATAGTTGTATATGCTAGCAAACTCAATCGTATTAAACTCGTGTTTTAGCAACCCTTACTAACAAACGCACCCAATTTGGTTTCACGTCTGTGTTTACTAAGGTATCGACATGTCTTCAAGAGTGGCTATTGTTGGACCCAATGGTGTTGGTAAATCGACTTTCCTCAAGTTACTCGTCGGTGAACTTTCGCCAAACACGGGTGAAGTCCGCAAAAACCACCGACTACGTATTGGCAAATTCGATCAACATTCTGGAGAACACTTGAACCCAATTGAGAGTCCGGTTGAATACTTGCAAAGACTGTTCAATTTGAACTACCAGGACGCTCGCAAGCAGCTAGGCACATTTGGTCTTGTTTCTCACGCACACACAATCAAAAACAGCGACCTCTCAGGGGGTCAAAAAGCCCGTGTTGCCTTGGCAGAGTTGTGTCTAAAGGCTCCTGATGTCCTCATTCTTGATGAGCCAACTAACAATTTAGATATTGAAAGTATCGATGCTTTGGCAGAAGCGATTTCTGAATATGAAGGTAAGTACAAACACCATCAATTGACCTGGTTGATTACACAAAATTTACTTTAAGTCATAGAGATGATTATCAGGTTCTGCGTTAAGCGGCCTATCTGTAACATACGTACAAATAATATCAAAGCGCCACCTTTCTTTACATGTTTGATCAGTCGAATTTTGTGTCTCGATTGTACATATTTAGAATTTGGAAAAATTTTAATGTAGCATACGTTTTATAGATCAGAAAAGGTACTGTACTTCAAAGGTTTAATAATACAAGTTCGAAAACGATGACTTGTATTCTAAGACCTGGCCTATGAGTTTTTTATGATGGTCAAGACAACTGTAAGAATTTTTTTCAAATAAATGTATGCAGGCGGTGTAATAATTGTATCCCATGACGAACGGTTGATTCGTGAGACGGACTGTCAACTGTGGGTCATCGAGCATAAAACAATCGAGGAGATTGATGGTGACTTCGACGACTACCGAAAAGATATACTGGAACAGCTCGGAGAACAGATCAACAATCCATCGATTGTTGCCAAACAGGCCCTTGAGTAGGCTCTTTATTCTATATATATATATATATATATATATATATATATATATATAAAAGAATACATAAAGGTAGCTAGGAACATTTAACCTTTAACAATGATTGGCAAACCGGAACCGATTAATTCAGATTTTTGAGATTACGATACATTAGTACAGAAGCATTTTACTGGCAAAAACGATACTAATGAAGTTAGACTGAATATAGAGTTTGGTATAAAAAACATTCGTCAATAGCAATAATTCGTAGCAGCGTAAGCGTCGGTGATTACCCCACGGTGTAGTGGGGTTAGGTTACAACTATTAGGGAATATGATTGAAAGGCTGCGACACCACTTGCTCGGTACGATAGCGGAACGTATTATGTTCGAGTCCATTTGTTAAACCACAGATTAACAATGTACTTTAGGTACGGTTAGATTAAAAACCGCCAACGGACAAAGAAACATAATATAAAGTGTGTTGGTCGAGTGGTTAGCTCTAAGTGGTGAAGGCGATAGCCGAACGATATTATGTGAAATGTTGGACGGATCCGGGCGTTGTAATAAAAAAAAAATAAAATTGCCACTTCTGTTGAGGTGATGATGGTGTTCATGCTGTCGAAATAAGTATCGTTTTTTAATACATTTGATAATTATCGTTCGTAACCAGACGCATTTGCAATAGTAATTAGATATCCGCTGCCGTCAAGAAAATCTCTGTACATAGAGCACTACGTTAACCTGTCACTTTTCAAATGGCATATTGACTTAGGAATGAGACCTAGGTAAATGAACACATCCTGCATTTTGATTCAGCTCATTGAAAATTTTCGACTGGTATCAAGACACACCCCTACTGCATAGACTTTTTTTGTAAAAAATGTTTATTTCAATATCACAGCAGCAAAAAACCTTCCAAATTTTTGTATGCTTTTTTATGCCAAAGTTACCATTTTAGATATAGTACCACATCTTACTCTGTTCGTTAAGATTTACTAATTAATGTAGAAAATTGGTTTAAAGAAAATTGATTTTTTTATTTAAATGTTTCTCTAAAAAATGTTTAAAGAATATTTTTGAAAGAATATTATGAAAAATATGTTCAATTAAAGTGTATTTCATGCCAGCCGCCATAGGTTTCCGACTAATATTTATTCCTTTAAAAAAATACTGAAAAGTAGATTGAAACAATAATTGATTTTTGAGAAATTCCACGCCGAAATATACATTCTCGGTATAGAAACATGTAGTGCATTTTTCTTCATCTAGGCGAAAGTTTTCGATCAGAATCAAGAACGACTGTCCCCTACATAGATTTCCATATAAACATTTGGCTGCTACTTCGTCAGTAGAAAATTTATTTTTTTACATGCGGTAGTTCAGCCGTTAGGCGTCATTTCAAACAGCTAGCTTCCACCATGAAGCAGAGTATGTATATATGCCCGGACGCGAACGTAAATCTCCAGTTCCCTTGAATTTGAGAGGTAAACGTCTTGTCCACCACGCTATGACGAACATACGTTTTACGGGTTGAAAAAAAGCCGATTGAATGAATACTTCTTTCTCGTGTTTTTTTTTTTTGTTCAGTACTCTATGTGTTAAAAATAATTACGGATCAGCTTTATGGTGCTGAACAGATGTAATTTTTCACTTAATTTCATTAGTTATCACGCATAATAGCCTAAGCATTCCTCCGTTAAATTTTTAGGAAACGCTTTATAGTCATATCTACAATACTAAGGCCTTTTGCTATTATCTATGGTGAAAGTATTATAACCTATTAATGACCTATACGAGTTTTGTGTAGCTTCTAATATTTTAGGCTAGACAAATTATCGTTTAAAACTAAGCTTTTTATTATCCAAAGATTTGGTATAAAAATAGATTAATATTTATTATAGTGTTACTAAAGTGCTACTAGCTTTGAAATTTATAGCTTTGTTAAATAATATGAAATGTTAAGTAATAAAAACCATAGTAAGCTCATTTGATTTACACAAAATGCCTCCTGAATTGTTTGTTACATGACAAAGAGCTGTTTGCAGAAACCATATACTTCTCCAACGATTTCTTACTGAATTTCTTACTGAAAGCTAAGTGTTTATGAGGCATCGCTTTAGTCTCAAACGTGCGTAGCTAGGGGTTAGATTAAACTATACGGAGTTGATTTTAAATCTTCTCTAGTACGTGTATTCTTATCAGGTTGTCCAGTGGACATTCCCATGAGGTTACACAGCTATCACGTATCGGTAATCACGTTCAAACTAATTTAAATCGGCTAAAGTCATAGTTGTCATTATATAAGTTTTTCGGCTGAATGGAAGGAATCGAGTGTTTATCCCGACAATGCAGAAGGTCAACGACCTCCGCGACATTAGATGAGTACACTTTCACTAGTTTACTGCGAAGAGACAACAGTTTGATCAGTAGTAGCAACAAGCATCATGTAGCATGTCGTTTAATGCCCTTCGTGAACAAGTGTTACAAGTGCGCACTTCTTCTATTCTGTTGTAAGCTGTCAGCAGCAGCAACGAACCGATCTACAATACATATATATATAGCCGCAACAGTGAGTAACCATCGCGCAAAACTAGGAATAGGATATGTAGTTTAGTTACGTCGGTGAACAAGTTTATACTTCTTATGCAGACAAAATATTCCATTTATGATATTGCAACTTTGATAATGGATTTCATAATATGAATCGTTAGTTATTTTGGTGAACGAATCATGTGGATTATAATTGCCATACTTAATCTTAATTTAGTATGGTTGTAAAAAATGTTCTCTTCGATACTACTATGGAAAACAATAAGGCCGCGTAACTGTCAGGAGGGTCAAGCTTACTTCTCTTGGGATGCGTGGGAAGGTGAATAAGAAGGTATGAAATGCAATAATGAAATGCTTTTTTTAGAGTAGGGCCAAAGAGGTGTAAATTTAATCGATCTTAACTCATTGCAGCTTTTTTAAATTGAAAACAAATCTCTCTAATATTAAGCTCACTGATGAAATTACTCTGATCATGTGTAGAAATTTTTTATTAAAACTATGACAAATTCACGTGATGCCGGCTTGAGCGATTTGTTTAGAAGAGCTTAAGATTTCAGATACTAATTACTATGATCCTCTTATTCCATATGTCAATTTTATTGTTTTCGTCGTCAGGTATATTTAACATATATCCACTCTTAACATGCATTTGTTCAAAGCTGTGGTGACGCAAAAATATAATTTGCAGAAGCTGTGTAATTTGTTTTGTAAAATATTATCTTTAACTAATTGAGAAATTATAAAATATGTACATATAATTAAATTATTTTACAAAAAACCACGTGAAGCAGGATCGATTTAGTACTAATTAATCCAAACCCAAACAAAGTCAGATGTAACCTGAAAAAACTAGAGTAAACCTATTCAAGATGTAAAAATTACAGGTTTTTTCCACGTAAGCTTTGACATATCTAAGAAACAGAATGATCTCATAAAGAAAATGCATGCTATTGTGTCGGTTTTAAATGTAAAGACGACCAGTACAAACATATAAATAAATAATATATTGACTATCGACGCAGCAGAAAATCTCAAGGTACAAAATGGCTTCGCGAAAGATTTGCTAAATGAATAACTTCTTCGGGCTAAGCTTTGATACAAAGACATAACCAATGTAAAAAAAAACTCAGAGTGAATAGAGAGAGAATAGATGAATTAGATTTTTGGTCGAGATACATCAGGTGTGCAATATTTAGGGTGTGAAGGCGCGAAAAAATCCGAATAATAATAATTCCGTTGTGTTATATTGCGCCGACTGTCGTCCTCTGTGGTTGCGAGAAAATATAATCATAGATCAACAGGAACCGAAACCTTAGGCCTTATAATATAATAAAATTATAACGATGATAGAAAAAGGACAAATCTTAGTGATCAGTCCCAAAACTGTACCGTGAGTTTGCAAACAATTTAGCAGAACAAGTGAAAGGTAGGAAATATGCTACATTAATAGATAGTTATTCTTCTGATTTTTAATCTGGACATACTGGGATAGCAGTGGCTCGGTAACAAATTTTTGACAGATCGTACGCGATAGGCTTCGTGGTAGCCTCAGAACAGCTGCGAGAAGACTAATAACAAGCAGAGGTAATCTCTAGATTTGCAAATGAGCAATGATATTTGTGCTTTAGGTTCAGTAAAAGGTTGAAGGACAATTATTGGACCGGTTTGCATTCTCAAAAAAATTCAAAATGCAGTGGTAACCTGTTTGCGTAATAAACCTAGAAGTATGGAAGTGGTCTGCATTACAACTCGGGCATAGACATACGATTCGTTCGAAAAGACCAAGGTGTCTGAAGCCATGCTTAACGGCAACATCTGACGGTAAACTCGGAACGTTTATTATTGAACCTAATAGATAATGTAATTTTTTTTGTAATGTAGTCACACTTGTTACAATAAATCTAATCCCTCTATTAATAAGTTCAAAAATTTGATGTGTTTGAAAAGTGGCGCTTTTCGTTCATCATTGGGTAAACTCTTCGTTAGAATTTGTAACGTATTATTATAAAATAATAATTTTGAATTTTAATGCACATGCATTCGTTATCATCAAATGCCGTTAAAACGATAGTAGTATGTTCCTGGCGGACTTGTGAGCATCGCGCCGTTCTTTTTTTGCCGTTAATTAAACTAATTTCCATAGTTGTTACAATAGAAAGGCTCTCAAAAGCGCGGACGTTTATAGCTATTAATAATTCAGTTCTTATAGAATGAATATGACAGCTGTTTAAATTTTGTTCTTTTGTATATCCAATTGTTCTTAAAGGATTTGCATATTGTGTTCTTATTGGAAACTGTAGGATAGTCCTTACTGAATGGAACTTACTGAATGGTAGGATGGATAAAATTTAGTTTCGTAGAATGAGTTTCTAAACGCAAAATGAAAATAATAACACTAATAACTATAGAGTTTATTCTAATAGAGACTCGTCATGGCAACAGGCCTATATATAGAGGCGGGGTCAAAACATCCGGCTTCAATTTAATACAATACCTTTCGTGTTTTCCGCCATATGTATCTTATTAACTTCTTCCATTTCAACTCTGAGTTGTTTTATTCAGTACACCGCTTTCAGAGAGCCATACGTGATGCGTCTTCAAGCTGGATTTAAAAATGCACAACGGGAAAAACATTTTATAGGTTGCAAAATGTTGATTGTTGACGGCCTACCAATGCAATTGTTTTCGCGGTACGCGGAAGAAGATTTGCCGATGTTTCACCGCTTATCCGCCAGATGGCGGGCAGAATGAACCCGCGCAGCGATCCTCAACTAAAGCGGTGGCGCTTTTACAGCGGGGGTGCTAACATACGACGAACTCATATAAAATATATGTACGTAGAAAGAAAGAATGTACAGATGATATAATCTGATATAAAATAATGATATAATTTGTTTAGATGTATCGCACGCTGCAGCCTTATATGTGATATATACCTAAAGAACTAGAAGAGTTGCGTTAACTCTCATCGATCTAGTTGATTGCGTAGAGCGCCCTTTCCTGCGCAGCTGTCTAGGCCGCTTCGCATTAAACAGCTGATTCACTGTGGGCCGCGGTAGTAGCGCTCCTGGCACAGTCGATTGTATCGCGTAGAGCAAGCATATAGGTAACGCCATTTGCCCGACAGTATCGAGCCACTGATCCGCAGGAAAGCCTAACGCCCCGTAGAAAGTCACCGTCGATAACTGCTTCAAATCTGTGTGATTTGCGCCGTGTGTTTGTCTAGTCTTACAACCTAAACCGCTATGAAGTTTAAGTATAAGGAAGAACATACCTTCGAGAAGCGTCGTGCGGAGGGAGAGAAGATCCGCAAGAAATATCCTGATCGAGTTCCCGTAAGTATATACACTACGCTAACTATTATATCACGCAGCATAACGCGTTGGAAAACTGATGACTAAGTATCATGTCTACAACTCTTGTGTGTATCATCCTTCACTACAGATGCGTGCTATCAGTGATGGCATAGCTTCCATCACTGGTTGGGATCCTCATATTTAGATAGTCGCGTAAGTTTCAGAAGCTAAGCTTAATTATATGAGCGCATTCCTTGGCCTAGTGCGCAGTTAGGCCCATGGGGACATATGCCGTTCGTGCGTTTTGTCAGCGTTTCATGAATTTGCCTGCTACTCATCATTATACGCAGACCTCTGTTAAACGAAACACATTTTGTGTCTATTATGGATGCAACTGTTGCGCTGTGTTAGTGGTTGCCAATAAGCGTCGGAAGCTAAATGCTCCAATATACTTGGCATAGTCATTCACATTAGCTTACAATTAATCACATCAGATATGTTTCTTCTCAGGAATGAGTAGCTCAGGGTGGAACCATTTCGTTTATTAGCAGACTGCAGCAGCAAATCAAAACCTATTTTTTATGCGTAAAAATTATATAGAAATTATATGCTTTTCCACGCAATACAGTTACTACTAATACATGTATGTCTTGTAAAATGTTTTGACATTGTCTAGCAATTTGACGTACACCAGGGCATGAAGGGCAAGCACCATTCGCACACTTTTTGGCACGACTCCCGATTTGACTAAAGTATTTGCCTACGGCAAGATAAGTGGCTAACTAAACAAAAAGCGAATTAAAGCGAGAGATAGAAGAGTGGCGATAACAATATGTTACCTGAAAGACAGGTACAGGCTGACGGCCTACTCTGAGGTCATAAGGCCCTTATCAAGCCTGCCAAGATCTTGCAATCATGATCCGCAGCACACGCTACGTCATTTGGCTTCCCTGCATTGCAGCTTCAGCGGCCAAAAATGATCAGCTTAGTTATACATATTGGTAGCCAATGTAAAGTAGGAAAAAGCAGTCTATCCACTAATATTTTCGTTGTTGCTAGTCGTGTCCTGGTAACCGTCTCAGAAATGGAGATAACGATAATGATGGTTGTTGTTGATCCAGACCGAGTGGGGGCTCTTGCTCATTGTTTTCTCTCTGGCTACGAAGGCTGCGGGGTATAGTTTAAACCGTAAAATTATCCAAGCCTGTTACGCTATAGGTATAAGAAATAGGTTTTAGGAATCGCCCAATGTGTTTTTAAAATACCCCTAAAACAGAGGATTATTTTTGTATTCTATTAGATATGGACGCATTTAACGAAGCATCTGACATACGTTTTATAATAAAACGCCAGTACTATTTTTTTTTTCAAATTCAACTTAGTATTAGTGAACCATTCGTGTTTACGAGGCGCGGGCATAATTAGCCAGCATTTTCCACTGTATTTGAAGAACGCAGATAGGGTTGTGAGCAGTTTTCTGTTAAGCCTTGTGGCAAGCAACCGATGGCCGCAACACAATATGGTGCAAACAATGCAAAAACGGTATTGAAATTCAGGTGTCAGGACGGGACCGCTAACGTGGGACCTCTACGTTACGTGGTAAGCGTTAAGCAAAGCGACTCACCAATGTTGTTTTTTTATCAACAAAGGAGAAAGTTCGGCGTATAGTTATCTTTCGCTGGTAACTTTGCTAAGCTTTATACAGGTCTGTCGATACCAAGTGTTACGTTTGTGATTAACCACGATTTGTTATTTTCACTAGTAGAGCCTACCTTGGCTAGTTGATGTTGCGTCAAATTTTATGTATAGATAAATATTTTTTCAAATGTTTGTCATAACCTGTGGAGCTCACCCTATATATATATATATATATATATAATGAGAGAGAACGAGATGTAGAGGGAGGCTCTTTGTTAAACTGGCACGCCAGTTGATCAGAGTTAACTTTAAACGGTAACCCGGTATTTAAATAACATTGCGATTATTGTTAGGATAACTGCCTTTAAAGATCTTATAATCGTACCTGAAATTGATATGCAGTTTTGATCAAGCGTTTTAGGCCTAATGCATTTATGCCATTTATACTACTGCTTGTAACTCCTACCCCCTATATATCCTATGCATGCTACAATGATTATTCGTACTTGCGTGACTATCAAGTAATGCTGCGACAAAGGCAGAGTTCTAAATGATCATGTCTTTGAGATGTCCCGCTTTTTAACGTGAAACATTCGGCTTCGTAATATTTCTGTATATAGTTATATATAAAATCCTTCTAGTCCAGTTTTTTTTACGCAATGCAGACGGAGCGAAAACAGTTATTGTAATTTTTATTACAGCTTCTAAAACCGATAAAAGAGAAAAGTTTTATATATATATATAAAACTTTTATTTTTAATAATTATATTTTTTACACCTTTCCCATTTGCTCAAGCTCAATTTTTTGTCAGTTTCTATCTCTACGATCCGAGATAACCTAACCCGATGGCAAAGTTCGAATTTCGAAAAGAAAAGAGCTTACGTGAATTATTCTTGCTTTAGTCGTTGTACATTTGTCTTCATCTCAACGAGAAGATTTGTTTTTGTTCCTTTCTCTGTGGAAAAAGGAAAGATTGTGTGAATGATCCAAGCGGAGAGAAATCTGACTATGCGCGTTTCTGCTAATCTTGGCAAAACATAACAATATGTTTGGCTTAGCACGTACGTTGACTTGAATGGTTTAAACAATGAATACGTTCGTTGCATTTAGCGCACTTCGGTGCACGGCGGTATTAATATAAAATTAATATCAGGCTTGGATTTATTATCATTTGCAGCAATCATATAAATGTCCTTCCGTAGA
>NW_019212976.1:194707-246262 GCF_002532875.2 Varroa jacobsoni
CTTCTTTGCTAGTTTTTTTATTCCTGTACGACTCTGCATGTGGGGCTGAGCTTTGCTTTTAGCATAATTGGTGCAGAAAAGTTGCATGTGACGGTTCGTGTGTTGATTATAAAGAGCTAACTGTAGAAAGAGCAGCAATGAAGCAAGCAGATGCCGCTGCTCCTGGTTGTGCTGGCCACATCTTTCTATTTGGCCGGCAGCTTTGCGCAGCAGTCATCGCATTATGGTCCCTTCCCTGCACTGCTGTGATGAATTTCTGGCTTGCGAGCCAGGCACTGACTGAGTATGCCACGACGATTGCTCTCAGCATTACTAGTCTCTACTGCGACTAGCAGAGGCAGCACCAGTAGCATATATATGAATACATTTGAATATCGCTTGCTAATGGTCTTCTGCTTTGCTATTTCTGCGATGGTTACCTAAATGACGAAAAGAACTGGCATTGAATCTAGATTAATCAATTCACTCGCAGTGACTTCAGTACCTTATTCGTTAGATAAATTCCGCCTAGACATTGACTACTATTTAGACCGAAAAAATGTATTCGTTGGCGGTCACCATTATTCGTAGACAGTAATGCGAACCGATGATCACACGGAATAGACTGTCGCGGTTTAATCAACTGACTGTCTCCATTCTGTTCTTCTATCGGCTCTTTTATCACGTCAAGTCGCTTCTACAATTGATAGCTGAGCCGATACTAGTATTGTACACATCTTGCCCAGGAAGTTATGGCCGAATTATCCTGTAACCATGAACAGATTTCATTCAGATTTCCGTTTAATTAAAGAGTTTCATGTAATTCAATTTAGTGGACCACGTGTCGTTAGTACTTGCGGGCGTTCGTTCTTTGAAAAATGTTACGTATTAGGTAATTTTTCGCGGTGTTCATTTCACGCTCTAGAGGTGGCCGGTTTCTTATGCTTGCGGAGAAGTGCATTTCAACTCCTGCCACACGAGAAACGTAGAAGTTCAACATCGCCGATACCGGTAAAGGTCTTCATTATGTTTCGTCATATTAGCAATTCTGATTGGTATATTATGGATTAACAAATGTTTGTAGGGGTACTAACGATTGCTCTGCGCCCCGCATCATCGTGATTTGAGAAGCTCAATGCTCACACCCTCTCCCAGTTGAACCAAATTGATCTTACAAATCAGGTCGTTTAGAGTAAATAATTTTTGTAACAAATGTACCATAGTTCATGAAATTACAGATCACAAGATCTCTTAACCTTTAGCGAAGTGAAATAGTGTATTATGCGCGAAAGATGTACGGGTGGTTTCATAAGCGTAGTACACCTGCGTTCCACCAGTTAGTATGTGATATATGCAACACAAGGTTTCTTTGCATGTGACATTTCCCTCACCGTTTGTGTCAAGGTGTTAATCCATTGAATAATATTCCTGATGATGATATCTATCATCTGTACAGCTCATGAACGCATGAACACGTGGGCATGCTAAACAATCATTTTCATTTAGAGTAATCTTTGTTATTTATGCATTAGTGGAGCAATTGTAGTGAACGAGGGAAGCATACATGAAAAAGGTAGACCAATTTGATGTGCAAATATTTGTGTTCTTCGTAGCAACTAACACATAAGCATGTTTCCGTTATAGGTGATCGTAGAAAAAGCTCCTAAGAGTCGTATCAGTAACCTAGACAAGAAGAAGTACCTCGTCCCGTCTGACCTTTGCGTAGGACAGTTCTACCTACTTATCCGCAAACGTATCCAGTTACGAGCGGAGGACGCACTGTTCTTCTTCGTTAACAATACCATTGCTCCGACCTCGACAACAATGGGTGCGCTCTATCAGGTTCGTTCAGATCGTTTCTTTCTTTAGCATATAACTTCTGAGTGTGATAATCACATGCATTTTCTACTTTCTTTTTGTATGGATTGGTAATATTGATTGCTATCAGAACAGCGTATATCTTATTCGTTCTGTACGTTGATCTCCTAATCTCTTATATTTAGATGTATACTTCGTCGCGTTCTTAAGTCTTTTTGTACCTTTTGATCTTTTTTATTTTAGGAACATCATGAAGAAGATTTCTTCCTTTACATTGCGTTCTCTGATGAAAACATGTACGGCGCAGATGTTGAATCAGGATTTGAAAGACTTTGAAACTGTAAAGCAGAAGTTTTGGCGCTGGGCTTTGCAAGGGGTTTGGGTCGGTGGGGGAATACGCAGGCTAATATCATTGCTGTGCATACAACACCAGATAATGCAGTGCGATTTAGTCGTTTTCCCCTTACTTCGTGATTTCGTCATTTTTATCAGCGTGTAACTCTCTATTATTATTATTATCCTCAACCATACTGATGGCATAAGCAAATGTGTGTAAAAAAACGAGTCCGAATGTGGTTCATTCGCACAAGTTCAGTCCTGATTATTGGTTGAAATGTCCACATATACTTTGAATTAGATAACTAAAATGGGCCACTAGAAGGTGCAGCAACTCATTTAAGACGCGTTGCCTCGGATCGTTTATTATGGATTCCGCGCGGTCGAAAGGCTGAATAAGAACATGAACACCACGAAAACGAATAAGTAGTATGTTGAATGAGCGAGTGCAGATTACCGTGAAAAATCTTGTGTGAACGTGAGTGAGAGAGCACAGGGAGAGCGAGTGGCCAAAAATTTACAAACAAAAGCTATGGAATTATAAAACGGAGCTCTTTAACGAGCTGACGAATAGATCGCAAAAAATATGAGAATACTAAGCAACTCTCCTTAACAGCAATTATAATAGTCAATAGCGCCGACACAGGAAGCGATAATGAAATATGTAAAAAAACTGAATAGCTGTGACACACTCCCCTACACAAACATGTGCCGATACGATAACACATACAGCTAACAATAACAGCTAAAAAAAAAACGTGTTATTATTTTGGCTGGGTGACTACGAATTACTGAAAAAGCTGAAAGGAAGAATGAAGGCAGCATTGTTGTTGTTGTCGATGAAGGCTTTGTGCAGTATCTGTCGTAAATACTATTTATGCATACCTACCTTATTATAAAGAACCATCATAAAGATAATGAACAGGCTGGGAGCCGCTCGTGTCAGTTTTACCGTAAGACATCTGCCCGCTTCGAGCTATGAGCTCATGGGCTTGACTAATAAATAAAGTTGACACTTATATACGGATGGTGAAATCGTCATCACCCAATACCACACTTTATCACCGTCATAAGCAAGCATTGTACTATTTTCAATTAGGAGAAAAAATAATTCGACGAGTCGTCAGTAACGAAATTGCCCTAGTGAGTCGATGTTGGTGTAGTATTCTGTTACCCGTCCTCTTAAAAAATGAGCAGTTACATAAAAATTGTATGGCTAGTCACCAGACATGGCTATCCTGAAACAGAAGCGGTGTTCTAATAAATAGCTATGAAAATAAGTTACGTGGTTGCGTTTTATTAGTAACAACGCGTTTCTCTAATAATATGAGAGCAATACGATCTTCATGATATCTCCTCTTAGCCTGTTTAAAAACTCAAGATGGAGACTTCTCACACGTATAGAAAACAGACAAACATACACCCACGCATACATGAGAGCAATATACATTGGTACATTGACTTCGCATTAACACATGAGATGTATACGCATCTCTATATGTAAAATGTTGAAAAAAATGACAAAAGCATTGAAAAAGTAATGCAAACCTTCATGTATGTATAAACTGGAGAATGCTAATGCTGGTACTTCTACGTAAATGAAACCGCTGTCGAAGTAAATGAAAATCACTAAAAATATGCGTTTTTACTTTAAAATGGCAAATGCTTAATAGATAGATTGTGAGCGTTGTATTGCATATTGTAGATGCCGGCGTCCCGTTTCACTGATGTGAACTATCTTACTGAAGATATAGTTGGTCAACAGAAGTGTGCATTTTCATCTAATTCGTATCTAAATAAGAATAATCACTAATTAATATAAACACAATAACCTGCAATTACGATCGATTGATTATGTCAAATAATTAATCCAAAACGACGTTATATTAAAACAGTAGTAGCAAATTTTCATTGAGGTGCGTATCAAATATTGGGACATTATTTAACATGCATGATACAATAGCATGCGCTAGACTGATAATAATTACTGTTTGGTACATAATTTGGGGGTTCAGCCTCCGCCATTTATACGAAACCTAAAATATAACCCTTCATAATTTCAAATTGTCAGGTAGACCGGTAGAACCATCTGACCATCCCGGTGTGGAGAACATCTTTTTTAAATTTTTTGAATCAAAGAGTTTTTACTTTTTGTACTATTTTTCTTCGCATACCAACTACCCATAAATGAAGAAAACCGACAAATAATAAAATTATCTGCATGTTTTTCTTTTTATTAGTTAAAATCATCTAATAACGAAATCAGACTATTTCAGGTTATTCAAAGAAATAGGTCATTCAGTCCTGTATATTATATCTATTATAATAATTATAATAACAATAAGATATAAGTAGATACATATTGCCATGAGAGCTAAGCTATGCGCTTAGCAGAAGAATCTAATGTCTTCAACGGAAGGATTGATTTAATTCTGATCCTGTTTACGGTATGATGTAGGTATGCCTATAACGTTCTTCCTACAATAATAGGTTTGATACCCTAAGTCGCTGCCACTAAGCGCGAGTCTTTGGTTGAAATTATAAACAAATTAAAGAGTTGTAGCAGTAACAATAAGAATATCAATAACACTCAACCTTTTTTTTCGTCCAAGACTCCCTTTCGTTCCATTTTTTTCCATTTATTACGGCGTGAGTATCATTTTCTAAAAATATTTTTTTCGGCCAGTTTCCTTAATAGAACACAGACAGAGATACACACCACGGCCAGTTGTCACATTACGAAGTCAGTTGACTACTGAACGCTTAAATTAACTCGCTTCTAATGCAAGTTCTTTGAAAAAAGGATAGGTATCCTGTGCCACACGTTAATCGTACGAATGTAGGGAAGGGGGCAACCTAAAATGTTTTTAGAAATATAAGCTTGTGAGAAGTTCGCATTTCTTTAAAATTTTGTAGGAGGGTTAGTAGTGAACCCAATTATTTATTTTTTTAACCTTTCTCTTAGGCGTTATCTGTCCGCCTAAAGAACAGTCAAATAATGTATGGAAGTCTGTGTTTTTTAAAAAATCCTGACATGTATGGATGCATGGATCGATCAGACGATTGATATACAGCAATTGCGCAATTATTGGTGATAACACTTATTCCGGTGACTGATTGATCCAGATTGGAACTTGAAAAAAGGATATACTTATTCGATAATGAATGACTGTAGTTATATGCGCACAGAATTGACAACGCGATAATCAAAGCGGAACATGATGCATTAACAACCAAATAAAAAGAAAATGTAACATTTTGGATGGGGTTTTGAGGGCAGGGCATGAAAAAAAGCAAATATATGTAACAACAAAAAAAAAGAAAATATGCTTATATATGGAATGTAAACATTTTCGAGATACACGGTCGGGTGCGCTCCCTGACTGCTAATTTTATTCAATTTGTCATAAAGCGCCTTTAATAACAAGTTGCGCTATCATGAAACAAACCAAAAACACGGGACAAAGGCCAAAACGCTAAATAATTTTAATGGAATGTTATGTTTGATAATACTAACAAATGATTGTTCTTTGAAAAAGCGAACAGGTAATTTTGGCTTATCAGATTTTGATGAATTTAAACTGCTGCCTTTTTCTTTTAACTAAAATGTGCATCCTGCTGCGCTAAATGATCTTGTCGACTCCTATATATATATATATATATATATATATATATATATATATATGTATGTATAAACACCCATGTAAGTATTCGTATTTTAGATATTGCTTGTTGTTTTTGCTGCTGCTGTTGTAGCTGCTTGCGCTTTCTAGTTCAAAAATGTTTTGCTTTGCTTCCGTCAAATGAAGAGACACAGCCGTTCGGACGGTAGCAACATGTATTACGAATACTCATGCAGTAGTCAAGATTTAGAACAACTGAGGTGTCTCTATAAAATTTACATAATAATTATAAAAGAGAATTATCGTCGTCACCCGGACTATTAAGCTGCGTATATTTTTGGATCCTCTGTTTGTTTTATATTTGAGAAGTATCGATTCCTCATAATTAATTATTTCCCTTTCTCTGGGTATTATGATGAGTCACTTTAGGTTTTGCCCACCTCCTCAGTTTCTGAATTTCGTAATATGGGTCGCTCTGTCGTAACGTACGTGGACATTTTTCGAAGATTATGTCATTAATATTTAACCGCTCATCGCTCTCTTCCTTTAACTAAAGCAACACACCTCGAGCACCGACACAGACAGCGTCTCATATCAATCAAGCACACACATCTAGTATAGACTGGACAACTTTTGGCAATTGTCTTTTTCAGCATCATAAATTTTTGAGCATCAATCAACGACGCTAACGGCTCTGCTGGCAATTTACGTCATCAACCCAGTGAGCATAAAAGTCATTATCCTCACCACCATCACCATTATTTTGCAGCTTTGGTGCAATATTTAGCAATCAGCAGCCAAAACCTCTTGAACTAAATCATCAATAATTTTGCGAGGCGAAACGTACGTTTACACCGATTTCCCTTTTCGACGAGTTGTGGATAAAGAATGCCATTGCAACTACATCTGTCTATTGTTTTTTTATGCATTATTATTAGAGTATAACAGGGATTTTAAGCGCAAAGTGCTTCCAGCGAATAAAATCCGTCCCTAAACTTTGAGTCTCCGAATTTGAAACTGCCAGTTTACTTCATAAGGAAATAGTCAATAACTCGCGTAGGATTTGTATATTGTTAACAAGCGATTATTCTGCCCTGGACTTTTTTTTATCTGAGCTCATATCTGCGTATGTTGAGATGTAATATTGCCTAGCATGCGCATATAAAAGTAAAACATTACTATTGTTGTGTACGATATTTTCAGTTGTAGCGTAATTCTGCTCCAGTGTTGTAAAAGGTCTCTCAACCAGAAGAATAGGGTCAATTCGAGCTAGTAAGAGCGTAATAAGCAAGCATTAGCCGTGATGTTCGTAATAACATGGATGGATTAGTCTCAGTGCAGACAACACAAGAGAATTATTCTATGATTCTACTCAAAGTTCCTAACAATGTCGGATAAGAGAAACTATGCATAATAATTATTGTGATGATAACAATGATGATGATAGTAATAAAAATATTAGCATGCTCAATATTTAAAAAGATCCGAATATTTCTTTCAGCCGTACTACTGCTGCTGCTGCTGCTGATGCTATCTATGGTCTAATTAATTCATAGAGATAATCAAATTTGTCCTCAGTGCTCGTAGTTTTGTATTTAGTTGGCTGTCCTTATTTCCGTGTCGATATTCAAGCTCAGGGAGGTCAATTTTTTCGTATCGCTTTTGCTAATCTAGGGACACGTCGTGATGTGTATATTAAGGCGTATAGTTGACAACGCCGCTTTTTATCATATTGCCGTATTGCCCGCGGTTTATTTGTAGTCCTATCCATCTAGTCTGATGTTAACTATGGTATAGATATTATATTGCTTGTCTTTCACCAGACGATATCCATCCCATCTGTGGTGACTCTTCCTTATATCATCAGCTTTCCTCATGACGTCTCAAGTTTTTACCTTTTATCTTTCTCCTTGATAAGTCTCTTCGCCTACAGTCTGGTATAAACCTATTATGTCCAAAAAGTGTAAATATCGTGAAATAGGCGCAGATAGAGTACATGTATTATATGTGTCAATATTTATGTGTATGTCTTACATCAATATAACTATCACCGCCATCTTCGAATATAGTAGATTTCTATATTATTAGTAGCAGTAACAATGACTTCCCCACCTGGTGTGCGTATTCAGCCTCACAGCAGTTTTATTCTTTCTTTGCATGTTTTTTGTATCCTGTGTAGTTTTAACCTAATATCGGATAAGCCAACAGACAAGTCAATCATATTGTACTATGTATAATTCTGATTACTTTCAAATATTAGAGCCCACAATGATAAAAATGTCTGGGTCATTTTCTTCGCTTCTTCTAAGAGTCCAGTAGAGGAAATAATGATTCAGTGCAACGCATAATGCTGACGTTGTCACAAGGTTGAATTTTGTTTATGCTTTTATACCCGCTGTTCACCTACAAAGTTGACTAACATTTTCTATATCAGAGAAGCATATCAGATGGCATCGACCAAGCTTTCCGCTAGTTCCTTAGGAAAGGAAAATAGGGGATAGTTTCAGCAGCAGCGCAGATGTAAATTTGGGCATAATGAACATCGACCGTTCTCAAACATCGAATACATAAGGGACGCATACGTAGTTTCACGAGTGCTTTAATGCAGTTTGGCCTTAGTCATGACAAATTGGATAGCTTTATCAAGTACGCCGTTCTGTTTGAGGCCAGGCGCAAGTAAAGCAAATAGGGTAAGGACCCATGCAGCGAAGAATCCATTCAGGACAGATCCCAGCCATGATAGAAAGAATAGTACTCCTAAAGAGCAAACCAAAAACTGAAACGAGAGTACATAAACAGACAATAAAAGGTCAATCACCGTTAGTCACTTTCCACAATGCGGTTAGCAATCAGGGTGCCAGTTACAAACGCTAATTATAAGCTAGATACAGTTCAAGTAAGTCTATTTATACGTACTTCATATTTGGAGTGAAAAACTTCAGTTGCTTCAAAATAGATCTGCTAGGTTACTAGAGGTGTGGCCGCAGTAAATCGATCCTACATTCATTGCTACACTGAAACTTCGGTCTTAATAAAGGAAACCAGATAATGCCAACTCAACTAGCGCCGACTTTATAGGTGGTTTTGAAATAATACTGACTAAGCAGTTCTCAAAAACTAAAACCTTCCATAACTCTCGTGTTAGTTAGATAGAAAACGTCTATAATTAATTCCTGTTAGAGTTGTTACTTAAAAGGAAATAATTTAGATAGATACTCGTTGGTTTTATATGAAAATAAGTATTCTTAAGACCCATTTTTCGTATTCAACCAATGTACAAAAAAATTGGCCAACACTACTTACTATTCTGGGGGAGTTCTCCCTTGACTGACAAATCTGGTAGCCCACGTTGGTAAGGTCACGAAGTCCCTTTGCAATGGTCTAAAACGAGAAATCAGGTAAACTTGAAATGTTATTGAATTTGACGTCACTCTACTTTTTTTCTGGTAATCCTGAACTTTTTTTTTAATCGGTACTACGTAATGATTATGTAATTCAAGAATCTAATAAATAAATAATAGAGGTATATTAAAAGTAGGTAAATAACCTCCGTTAGCCTGATGAATAAGTCACTAGGTTCACACAAAAACAGAATATCGTGGAGATACCTGTTGAATAATCCTTGTTCATTTAATAAATAAACTTACGTCGCAGATTTCTTCAAACTGGTTTTCCTGTGCAGCACCCCACTTCGCAGGGTCAAACACCTATCAAAATATAAGTCGATTATAGTAATTTTTTGACTACTGATTCAACTCATAAACGAATGAGTGCCGTTACCTGCATAATGATAGCACTACTTCAAGAAAGGTATACTAAGTGCAAAAATCAAAAATACACTTGACATTTTTTCTTTTGTATATTACCACGAAACTCTTATTTAATAACATAAAAAATTTATATTTTGTAATATCATTCAAACACGTTTAGTTCGTAAACATAACTTAACTGAATCGTTTCTTACAAAAGACCATACCTTCGGTGCAATGAATGGTACAACAACGTCCGAAATAAGCACGAATGCAACGAGAAGTGGGAACAGTGTCAGATTCGACATATCCATACAGTAGAGAATCCTGCAAAAGCAGAAATCGCACGAATCATCACTAGGTATATAATATTTATTATGGTGTAAATGCACAGAATGAGCACACAAAAACAGCATGGCTGTTTTTTTCTGTTTATTAAAATCCTTTTATTTCATTTGTATCAGTCCAGATCTTTATTAATGCTTTAAGCAGCGTCTTATTCGGCTCATCTAGAGGTACAACACCACTTTTTACCACGAACCCGATGAATACTGCCAGCTCTGTGTCGCCATGTTGCTATTGGTGCGGCTATGGTACATCACCGAACGTATTAACGTCATCAGTCGTATTGCAGGACAGTTTCATGCGTGTAATAGCCAGTACGATGAGTACCTTAATGTCATCAATGTGAAAGTAGGTTTTGTATAGTTTAACTCACAGATAGAGCAGAGTGGTTACGCCCGTAATGATCGCAGGGAAGAGTGGCTTTTCCCAGGTGAGCAGCCTTTGCACCAGTAAAGCGATTTCACGCCAGGGTTCGAGGCGCTTCTTGAGGGCTGCCGCCCCCGAATCCTGCAAAGGGGAAATGATTTCCTGTGAGACTTTAGGAGCGTCCTTAAAACATAAAAGAGTACAAACATTATAGCACACAAAGTAAGGTGCAACTTAAATTATAACAAACAAGCCAAAATGCAAACACGATAACCAGAAAACGAAGAACGAATAAAACGAATAATAACCCACCAACGACCTAAGATTCGGTGTTTACTTTGCTTTTGCTACCAATTTTTTAAGTTCAAATGTATATACCAAAGTGTTATGAAGTAGCCATCGATTATGACTATGTGTATAGTGTTTGACGTGTTTCCCGACAATTTGTCAGTTGGCTCATATCGGATACTCATATGACGGGCAAATAAATCAAAAAGCCATGCGGGTATAGACATAGTAAAATCAATCGCCGCCTCTGTTCTCAAAAATGCATTTGCATTATTAATTAGTTAATTGCATTGATAACTGTCATTTAGGTATGCTTGGCTTCTCTATGCTACTCATGCCCATCAACGCTTCTTTAAAGCCTTAATTTGCATGAATATGCAATGCACACGTAAATTTACTGGTTCATCCTAGTTTTTTGTGTAACGGACGTACACATATAAGTTTAAACTTCCATAAACTAGTGAGTAAAAACAGTACTGGCTACACATTATTATTATTTCGAATTATTTACTTCGATTATTACTTCGAAAATATAAATGTTTTGCATTGAAGCAAATGGCAGGACGAACGAAATTCGAATATTATGTTCCTTTTATTTAATCATACTTATTTACTATATGTCATTAACGGGGTTTGTACCAGCAGTCCGTGGCGTCAGAGGCTCAGCCATTCAAATATTATGCATGTATTGATAGAGCTATTTCATATGTCTATAGCAAAAAAACGAACTACATAGGCTCTTGATATCCGATGAGGAAATGCATGACTAAACAGAAATTCTTTTCCCTTCGGCCAATCTTTTATATCCGTTGTAGCGGATAAATGATTCGGTGTCCGGCCGTAATAAGCAGCAGAAGACAGACAAAGCAACGTCCCACTAATAAACATAAATTCAAGGCTCTACCCCTCCTCCTCCTCCTTTCTTCTATCATCATCATGGCTGCTACCGAAGCGCCCAACTAGTCTGTGATAATAACCATTTCTCTGTCAAAACGGACGTAGCATTCTTTTCCTTTTCTTTTTACTATTGGTACAAGAAATCTCGCTTACGAACGGAAACGTCTGTTTGAGTAATATCCGTCAGGTTTCGCAGGCAGCTAAGGCGATGTGGCTGGTTAATCGTGGTGACCGCGTATTATATCTATCGTTGATCGTCCCCAACATCGCTCGCACCATTAACCAATATAGAGACACGCTGCATACAAGTAGAAACGATAAATATTAACAACGTCCAAAATCCTGTTTTCGTAATCAACTCCTCCATTGTCTTCTCTAAATAGTTACTGCTTTTTAAGGCAGTTGTTATACGTCTAATGTTAAATATTCAAACGCACCTTAATTGGCTTAGCTATGGTATTGGAAAGGGAAAAACTGGTAAATCAATGACCATTTCCGTCATTAAAACATTAGGATATGTAAAAGTTCAGCTTTGAGAATTCGAGAAAACATGGATAAACCAAGCATTAAAAAAGTTATTAATAAGGCAGAAACCTTTTGATATTTCAATTCGACATTGAAGATATAAACTAGTCAGGTACTAAAACGTATCTGAATACTATTATTCTACATATGAATTTTGATAAACTGAGAACTGATAGAAAAGAACGGAGTCTTAGAGAACACATACCTGAAGCTGAATAAAAAAGCTTACTACTTATTTTTGCCCACTGCTGGACATATAACGACTGGTAAGGACTTCGACTCTTGCAACACACTTGCACGTCGTTATACAAAAGTTTTCTAAGTCTGATTTGCTTTTACCCTATATGACTCCTTTTCCCCATACGATAACAGCATATTGAAAGTAGCCACCCTTGCTGTTGTATTTCGCGCATTGTTTTAATTGACCCTAGAACGGGTTTTGTATGTACGCTCCCACAGTGTGCTACCTTACAGCATATGAAACAACACGACGTTCAATGCCCCTATCGATTCCGGACCATAGTGCCTCTCTAATAAGCTATTTTCCACCTAACATAGTGCTAATGCTCAAATAAGCGCGCACCAGGGGTGTAGTAGCGCTTCCGTAGGGCGCGGTCCACGCTCAGCAACTGCGCACATCAAGCTCTTATAGGCACTGTCTTTAGCAGCAGGACGACAAGTCCCACCAATCCTGACTTAGTTACACTTCTTCTTTTACCGATGGGATTGAAGCGCGAACGCACAGTTTGTCCTTTGAAGGAGGGCCACCTTGGGTGTTCACATCCTGACACCCCTATTATTTATATTTGAAGAAGGACAAGTATTTTCAACGATACAAATTGGTTGGTGCATCCGCGCAATGAGCAATTACTGCACTGAATGAGTCGGCAGAAAGTTGGCCCAATTCTATGTAATGCGCGAGGGTACTAGTGCTTGCAGAAGTTATTCCCAATCAAACTGGCGGGCAGAAACTGGTCGCTGCTGTCTATCAAATACGCGTTGAGCCTCTGAATACTGAGCTTACGACCTATCCAAGGGAACCCATCACTATTTCTTAACTATGTCAAGGCAAACACTTACGAATCCGTTTCCACTGCCGTCGCCCTCCATGTTCTTCGTTCGACAATTGTATAGATGCGCACGAAGTCAAAATTATGGTGAAAATTTCCTTCGTCTGTCCGCCTCACAACACAGCTAGTAGTGCAATACGAACCAAAACGGTCAAATGTCTTTTGCTTATGCGAAAAACGAATTACTCGCTGGTCCACGTCGCACTTCGTTGTTCACGTAACTGCAGACGTCAATCACTACATTCAACACACTATTGACTTATAACTTGGAGTCGCAGTGACGACGCAAACAAAACCCGAAAAACTGCCACCGCTTCCACTTCTTTAAGCAGTCAGCTGCAGTCAGCAAAAGGACAAACAACCAGAAGGAGACAACAACGACGATGAGGACGACAGTACTGCCTCTAGCGGCTGTCACGGCCGCCTCCGTTGCTACCTCCTATTCAGAGTGACGCACGGCACTTACACTAGATAGCAGTGCAAAGAGTATACGTGCCAGGCAGCCATTTCAGCCAGTGCCGTCCGCTGTTCCACCACAGCAGCAGCCACACAGCCACCCCTCACCCTCTGCCTGAACGATCAAACAGCCACTGCCATCGTCATTAGTTAGCCGCTGTCGCCGCCATCGCCTCACTCGCGAACTCCGGCCTGTGCCACGCTCTCGTGCGTTACTATCGCCGCTTCCTTATTGACTGAGACTCTCTCGCTCATCTGGACATAAGAGCCTAGTGAGCCTTTCGCAGCACAGGCTCAACAACAACCGCGCGGTAACGGCAGTCGCAGTGAACTGAGTCAGAATGGTTTCGGTCTGGCGCATTTCGAGCATAAAGGGTCGTCGAATGAGGAAGTTTTTCGTAGCATAGCACAGTTAGGTAGAAAAAAACTCCCATTAACGAGCAGAGAGATTTTTAATGGTGAAAGCTTGTAATTTATAAGTAAGTCATGTTCGTTTACAGGGTACGTAATAATGGCGGCGACAGTAAAATAATGCGACAAAAAGCGAACAGCTAGACCGTTTAGCTACAAGGTCTTCGCTTAGTGCGACATATGCTATACAGAATCATAAATATTGGAGTTGTCAGTAATTTTGCTTCGAGCAAACGGTAAACTTCTATAGTAGAGATCAATTTTAGGTCAATTTCGGTATACAGCGACGGCACCATGAATATCGCCACTTTCTGGCGTTCGCACACAAATCTACAAAAAAACACACAGGCAATCCAGGGATATGATGTTTCTTCGTTGTCCAAGCGATTCATTCGGTCATGAAGTCCAGGTTACGGAAGACTAAAACCGGGCTGATAGTTCGGCTGTAAAATGGTAACTAATGAATTTGAAAAACACAGACATTATGAAAAAGCCAACCTTTGCGAAGTCAGCTGCGCATCGATTTAATAACCATCTTTGGATTGAATTTCGGTCACATTGATTGCATTAAGACGGATTATGCAGTCGAGGTAAGGCTCCGACTAAAAACAGCGATCATCATCACCGATTCTTATAACACTTTGCGGTAAGAAGCAACTAGATCTTAGTCGTTGTAAAGAATTTGGCGTGCATTTACTTTATCAAAAATTAATATAATAACTAAAAATACTACCAAGAGCTAAAAAGAATAAGGCATTTTTCACACCCCATGAAAATATAGATCATGTAAACCTGAATTGAAACGATCTAAATACCAAATAGTTCTAAAAAGGTGAAATTTGTGTGCGTACATGCTTATTTCGCGCGTAAGCTAGAGAGGTAAATAAAAGAAAAAAAAAGAAGTAATCTAAAAAAAATGGAGAGAGCTAATACTTTGATTTTTCATTGCGCACTTGCGTGAAATGAAAATTTATTAAACATCAATAAAACAATTATATTCGTTGCTTCAATTTCAGAACTTCTTATCTCATGTCGGTCGGCCATTTGTTAGTGGGTTAGAACGATCGATCAAAGCAGGTTGTGATTAATAAGTAGACCATGGTGTCGGGCAATATTATAGAATAATACGCCTTGTAACATGGTTAAAAGGTATTTCACTGACAGTGACATAAAAGAAGTTTCGAATACACCAAAAGTTGGATAATTGCTGACAACACTGACAATGCATGGATCTTTTTACTCGGCATCTGGCACTAATGATTCTACAACTTTGTCATGGGGTACGAGGTGAGATTTCAAAATATCATATTTTTAAACACAAATCCCATTTCAAATCTACGTCAGTTAGTGTTCAGGCAAAAACATGAAGGCATCAACCATTATTGAGAATATTTATTGCAAACGCGGTTTAGGTTTTATAACCAATTAAAGTTAAAGGAGTGACCGCCTGAATTGATTCAGACAAACACAGAAATACACAGCGAACTTCATTCAAGCTAATTAAAAGGGTTAGGAAAAGAAAGTCTGCGTTAGTGCTAATATTATTTTGATACAGGTCGGAATCAAAACTTATCAATGAATTTATTATTCTTGTTTTCCTTTCGTTTTTACAAATCTTTACTCATACGGCCTGCGTCGTTTAAACGATATTTTACTTCTATCTTTAAGCCTTGTCTTCTCTTCGGAACACGTTCTATCTTGGTATCTGCAGTATTTGCGGAGAAGTTTGAATTAGTGGAGTGATCTTGATAGGAAACAAACGGTCACGCGAGTTTCTCCACTCGGGCGAAGCAGAAGGCTTGGTTGCATCAAGTATTTCATTACTTTTCTTTCTACTTGAATATGGTTTCTGAGTGTTGTATTTAATATACAGAGCATTATCGCTTTTGTGAATTATTCATGTATATTTAAGTTTATAGTTGTTACCAAAAAATGAGTTGTCCGATTTGATGTATTTATAAATTCAAAATAAAAAGGTGGTCGTTTGATAAGTTCAACTTCGTCTACTGACCAGATCGTTCATTGTTCAGTCTAGAGGCGACGAGAGAGGCGTCGATGACTGCCACAACTATTGCCACGAACCACCTTGAGAGAACCTCACAGCTGCACACGTTTCTTCAGAACACGACACTAAAGAGTTTAACATGTTATCACAAATAGTCTTTTACAAAAATCTTTAATGCTTCATAAAATTACCTTCTAGAAAAAATGTTTCGAACTTTGAACATTTAACAATCATTTCAGGGATCTTAGGAATCAATACGCTAAGCGCTTGACACTTTAATCGATATAAAAGTTTTAATAAAAATGACAGTGTTTCCCTCTACCAAATAACACCATATCCTGCTTTTTCTGCATCATCATCATTGTAAGCACTGCCGAAACAAAAACTAAGCCTTCCTCCTCTAGAAAAGGTCACTAATGCCTGATTCACGTAGATACAGAGGTGGTATATTTTAAAGGCTTATGCCACGGGCTGTATGGCCAGCGTAAAAATAATTCGCATGATAAGATATATACGACTTCGAAAATTATTACTCCTATATATCACATTAAGTAGAAAGATGAGGGCGCGCATTCCTTGTGTTACAGTGCGATATAATCTGAATGTTGGACTACAGTGAATTGAGTGCAGTAATCGCTATCATCGTAATTGTACCTACGCCCCTAGGGTCTGCTTCGTTACCTAGAAAATTCACGAGACGCAACGAAGCGCAGAACTAGTGTAAATATCAAGGATACATGAACCATGGGCAACCTCAACCTTAGTGCAACTGGAAGTCTTAAGTTAGCAAGTGTGTAAGCGGCACGCTCACCGTAAAATTGATTGGCACCGTAGATGGAAGTTAGTATAGTACAGTAAACGAGATAGCTTTCAGTAGGAATACTCATGACCCACAACGACTATTATGCTCCATCAGCACACTGTATTGCGATAATGAAAAGGGTAAAAAGTATGATAATAACACATAATATGGTATTTATTTATCCAGTAATTAAAACAATCTTATATATTGACACAATGGGTTGTATGCGCCCAAAGTTAAATTATAGGAACATAAACCAGTCACAACTCTACACACATTTTTATACCTTAAGGCCTCTTGTGGACAGCACACTGATGCTATGGGCTCCCAGACACGTACAATGATGTAATATTATTATCATTCTGAAAATATTGTTGCGAAGTACAACAATAAATCGCTAAAATTCTCATTATATACCACATAATAAAGGCTATAGACAAAACGTTAGTGACACAGATAATTAAGATATTAACTTAAAATAAACGTGCACAATTAATTGTATTAAGTAAATAAAAAGTATTATTCCTTTAAGTTTTACATAGAGCGCTGAAATTTTTTGATACATATTATAAAGGAAGCAGTCCCCATAAGAAATATATTTAAGATTTAATGGGAACATTATATCAAAATGTTTTTGCCCTACACAACCCTCAATCTGTGGAATATGCTAAAGGTCTTGATTCGGCCCCCCCTTAGCTAATTGACGATCAACGAAGTTAATCAAAATGTTCCTCTGCTGTTGAATGACTTGAAGAAAGCTTCATCTACCGGACCATACATACGTGAAGGCAGAATTCGACGATTTGAAACTACCCGACATTGTAAATAGGCTGAGTTTGTACACGTACGCGTATAGTTAGCTTGCTACGAAGTGCCCTTCAACTTGTATGGCCGCCCAACCGACCTTTCAGGATCTTACTCTATTTGTATTTTTACATCGCGATACCTAACGATAACTATAATGACGCTTCCATAAAACAGGGAAATAGCTGAACAATGCAGGTGAGAAGAATTTGAGCTGGTCTCTCCTTAATAAAATAGGGACTTAAAAAAGACGGTGTCGTAACTAGCTGAATCTTAATCTATCAGGCTGTCAGTCGATTTCTACGACAAATGTTTCTTTAGCGGGAAGGTCGAAAAAGTCGAACGAAAAATGTCGAAAACATTTCTGACTTCTGATCATTTCGAAGGTGCTTTTGACGACAAGCAATGCCCATAGTAAATGCATAAACATAGCAAATGCCCTGTCGTAGATAATGTGGCGAGTAACGAACAACATACAAAATATATGACAGTTATTATGTGATACTACTACCTTATGTGATGGAAACTACTTTTACAAAGACGTGTTATTTATGTAACTAGAATAATTGAAATGATATTCTCAGATATAAAGTGGCATAACAGAATTTTTATTCTCTATTTAGTAGCAAATAACTCCCGTAGCAAGGCCTGTCGTACAGAAGAAGTAGGACCGAGACAGAAATCAAAATTACTTTTTTCATTTCTTTCTGCGAACGAGTATACGGCGAACGTACAGCATCAATTATTAGACTTTATTGTTGATTGCGCTTTCGATTCAGTGCACTGTTTATACGATCTGGGAAGAAAAAGTTTTATCGCTCGGAATGTTATAGCCGCTTCTCTAATCGCCCGATACTTACTCCTCGTCGACGTTTTCAACCATGTTGGTGATGTGCGTTCATTCGTGCATCTGAATGAGCTGAATGAACAAATGTAAATGGACGGAATAGATCCATGTTTGATTACATACAGCCCATCATAGCAGGCTTTCGTATAGCGCCGAATGTTCTACAGCGTTTCTCCAGCGTCCTGGCGGATCTTTATTCGGCGTTACAGATCATCAAGAAAAGTGTGTGCATAGGTATTTATGTACAGTTTGTACAAAACTCAAACGATGCTCCGGCATGCAAACTTCGACCTGGCCCGCTGCCTAGGAGTGCGCGGTTATCGCAAAAGCCTTATTCCCACTCTACATGTGATGAAGAAACGACAGGAATTGGCTGGCGAAAGGATTTCACCTCAGAGGTTGGTGTAATTTGTTTTCACTTCTTTTGTTCGGTTCCTCCAGCTATCGACTGTTATCATCAACGCTGAAATTAGTTTGATTTCAAAATTTCTTAATCTATTACACAATTTTCTTAATCTATCAATAGTTAATAGTGTCGTATAAGCTACTAATATAAAATCATAGATGATTGCGATGCTTAATGCATCATAATGGATTAAGTAACTGTGAGGTGGAGAAACTTTTAATTATTAGATGCTCTAATGTAGTATTATCTTCACTTATTATCCAACAAAAAACGTGCATATATAAAAACAAGTTTAATTGGCTAATGCATAACATACATTAGAAAATTAAGCTTATTTTTTTCATTAATTACAAGAACGGATTACGTGTGCGGAACAATATCGTCAATTCATGTGAGAATTAAATGTCTTTTCTTCATATATTGACAAATGCATAATTTTAATATGTTTCGAACAATTTATAATGATGAAATTTATAACAATGAATAATTCACCATAGAACGAGCAAGCACTTAACATCCATTTGCAACATATGTTTTTCAAGATTATAGTTTTTTGAAAAAAATATGTATATATACATACACTTTATTTACCTAATTTCTTATATTTGGTTCTACTGTCTATCACGCAGGAATGCACTGCTTGAGTGGGATTTTGGTCGTGAAATAAACTGTTTATGCCGCCGTTTAGGCATTGAACCAACAGAAAAAATTAAAGATTCGTTCGTTACCGAAGCGTATGCTGAGCAAGAAGTGCAGCGAACGAAAGAGCTTGGCTTGGGTTACAAACCGGTTCGATCAAATATAGCCATGGCGCAAGAGGGCCACGAGAAGCTCCGTGAAATCCTCAGTGTCCAGTTGAGAGAATCTTATCCATTTTTGCCGAGCCAAGCGCTGAATTCTCTTTTAGAGTACCTTACCAGTGGTGAGACTCTTGTTGATGTAGCAACACAAATGGGTCTTGCACCATTCGTATTTAGGACAGGTAAGATTGCCAACTATTATTCTATTTATGTATTGAGTGTGCCATACCTTAAACGGACAGGTTTTTATAAGGTGTGCATCGGTTTAGATAAAAGGTGCCTTTTTTGAATAGCGGATGAATATGAACTATTAATAAACGTGTCAAAATATAATATGGAATTATAGGTCGCAGATATCGCACTTTCGTTTAAAAAACTAACAAAGCTCAAGGAGACTGGCTGTTCGCAAAATTGTAAAGATTCCTTCTATGCTTTAGAGTACTTGAAAGCTCTATGTATTGGCTTCCCGCTGAATCATAGCATACGCTATAGAAAATAAAATTCAATTTGTTCTATTTGATAGGTTTTTCCCACTTCCAAATACACTATGTAGCTCTTGTGATAAAATTCCAACTATTGTATTCTTAAACCAAGGCAGTGAATTTGTAAGCGAATGGCTAATGCTTTATCTATTCAAAGCCCGTACTGAGATACAATAAGGGGTGTATAGATATAATAAGTAGTCTTATAAAAAGAATAATGCAAGCATTGCTACCCAAATTCTTTCCTCTGGATATATGCTAAAGCTAGTCCCTGTATATTTTAGGTCACGGAGAGGAAGTTGAGCCTGAATTATTGTACAGCTCTATTCTAGCTCTGTTTTCTGCTGTTCGGGAAAAGGACGAATTTTGTCGTCGTTATATTCTCACTCGGTTATGTGGAAAGGATGTTTTCGATTTATGGAACCCAAAAGATGTATCCTTCTTGCTCAATACCATACTTCAAACACAGAAGCATGCAGCATACGTGCCGCGTATTATTGGCGAGGCGGGACGTAATACTTTGGAGTCACTATACTACGTTGGCGTGTATTCAGATCGCAAGCTTTTAGGAAAAGGAGCTGGTACAACTCAAGCGCAAGCCGTTGACGTAGCTGTCCGAGATGCCCTCAGAAGGATATTTAAGGTCACGCGAGCTGTTCGAAGCCCCTTCGAAAAAATGGCGATGAAGAGTTTGGCAGCGAAAATTGCCCACGGTGCTATGGGTACATCGCTCACCGAGACATGTCCTACATCATAGAGGATTATTATAATAAGGTAGATCTTTCAAATGAGGACTAAATACGTAAAGTTAACGACAAAATCGATGCTAATTTTATAATGAGTAGTTGTACGTTAAGTGCACTAGCAAAAATAAGGTAAGTGGCGATTAGGGACATAAATAAACATCAACATTGCTAAGTAAGGATGCAAAACTTCGTTTTTTTTTGTGCACTCATTTATGGATGTTGCACTGATACTGCTCAAAAAATGTATATCTATTCATCCGTTTGGATACTTGATATTTTAAAAAATAACTTTTGGCCCAATATAGGTAATATATTAAATGTTCCTAGTCTTAAATCAGCCCATAGGTGATGCTTTATTCATCATTCAAGACGTCTACACGTATTTGAGAAATATCAATTACAACTTTCACTACCATTTACGCGCTACCATGGTACTAACTAGACTAAATAGGTGTTAAACTAAATATGCTCTCATGGGTCATCGTGCTAGTCGATTTTAGCTTTTGACTCCGTTCAAAGAAGCGTATTTTTTTGTTATAGCTTTATAACACGAGTTCTAGTTTAGAGAGGAAATAAAAACCTTTCCCAAATGTTGATCTTGAAGTCATTTCATTGACGTTGCAATCGTTACACCTTTATTTACATGCGCTATGAACTTTGTTCAAAATAAAAACATCGTCGGAACACCAAACGCTATGTAATTCCATTTTTAGTAACATCATCGGCCAGCGGCTGACAATAACCAAACCACTCGACTGATGAACGGGCAAATTAATTGCGTATAGTAACGGTAGGAGTAGTAGTGGTAATAGTCGACCTCAGACGCCATTGCCGTCCGGCGTCTACAGCGATCTAAACAACCCCCCCCCCCCCCCGGCGCGCGCCTGCCCTCATTGTTGAGCAGCCATTCAATCCGCCGCCAAGTCATCAGCGCTCTAACGAGCAAAAAAAATATATATATAAATATATATTCATCGTACAGTAAGAGGTTACATATGTAATGTCCTAATAAATCTGATCAATATGAAATTATTACGGCCTATTATTCATTCACTAATAGTAATTGAAACATTGATTTGCAACTAACATAGCTAAGAGATCGCTTCAAACGAAAAACAGCCTGTTACATATGCTTGCTTCGTTGCTTGACTTTGTCCTCTCCAAGCTCACTTTGAATAGGTTCAGTTTATCGAAGTTGCCCCCAATGAGTGGATCCTCCTCTATTCATTATATTCAGCGACATGCCGGCTTAACATAACTTTCCCATATATAATATTTCTTAACCTTGTTTAGACAAAAGTTCTCAGGGAAGTTAACAACATTGTAATTATACACTCATAGCAAAAGAAACGTTCGGTTATATGTGCACCTAAAGACATTGATGAAAAGTAGTAACATTCATTCATCGAATGTCTTCGTAGAAGCTGGAAACTCTGGCGGCAAGAGATGAGGTTTCGTTTCAGTTCGAAAATAAATTCATCACAAATTATTGATAGTAGTAGTAGTTGTTATCTAACAAATGTCTGCCCCCAACTTAGGCAGAAGGTCGTCGGTAGAAACTAATAGAAGTGGCTTTCGTGGGTCTTTACCAAGGCCATCATTAACCTTTGAGCCAAATCGGTCGGTGACACGAACAATTTAAAGTGGACATTGCCTTGAACTTGAGTAGCCGTTCTGATGGTCTTCTCGCAGAGCTGGAACGTGTGCTGCCCACCGCATCCCCTGCAGCTCGACAAATATATTTTTAGCCGTAATAAATATATATACCATGTACATACGTCGTTAAAGTGCCCGTCATTATTCTCTCTCCCTTTCTCTCTGTTTTCACGCCCTCACAAACACTGTGAGGGGTTAACTGTCTAGAACAACATCGTTTATTTTTACTGAGAACGCATTAAAGAACGTCCGGAGTGCATGATGCCAGTGGGTCAACCGCCTTTTTTCATTCTGCCCTGAAGCAGTATGCACGATAAACAGCAAATATTGGGGTGGGCATACAATGCAAGTGAATATCGGCATCAATCTATCACGTGACCATGATAGCGCTAATTTCCAAAACAAGATGTATATCCCCACTAAATTACGTGGCCTGCCCCGAAAGCGAGTCGAAAATGTGTAACTTGCCAAGTACAGCAGCAAGCCATTCTATCTAGCCGTACAAGAGCTTAGTGATTCAATAATGGATTCGTACAACAACACTACGTCGTCATAATTGTCATTGATGCATTTGCCGTTACTTCTGGCCATCGAGGAGCAGACAAGACCCACCAGACAGTTTCAAATCTTCGTGACACGTGAAAGAACGTGCTGAGCTTACTCTTGTGGCGCGACCCCGCTTGAAACCGACACGAACCTATATCATAGCATATCATAAACCAGGTGCACACATATTATAATAATTATTCATTGTTAGTGGTAACTGATTGGTTTTCGTCATTTAAGCGTTGTTACGATGTGCCGTTTATTCCACCCCAGCGCGTGGTTTATTGGTCCGTTGGCCATGCATCTCAATGAAGGACGTTAGCTCACGAGGGACTCGACCCTTGTAGTGAACCCCGTGCTTGTGAACTGCTTTGGCGGCAATGCACTTGAGGCTAATTTCAGATTGTGCGCGCAACACCAGCTCAGCTACACCTGTCGTCGCAGCATCCTGCGGGGTCTGACCTGTAGCACAAGAGTAGAGATATTCAACAATGTTTTTCTGATATCATATACATAACACTCTGCATACGATGTAAAAGTAACATGTTTGCTTCGGAATTATTTATCATTAATACTGAAATTGACTGAACGAAAAAATCGAAAGCATTGATCGAATATCTTTATGAGTTATCATGAAGTGAAAATATTTAGCGACTCAGCAGCATAACCTTTACCATACATTAAACTTTCTTGTTTTCAAAATAATGCTTTTGGCATGAAATCGTATTGCATTTCTGCTGTACTGCTGCAAGTATCATGAAAGAAACGATTATTGTTAAATAACCCACCTTTATAATTAACAACATCAGTGTGTGCACCCCGCTCAATAAGAGCAGATATAATGGAGTGCAGCGTGAAGAAATCTGTGATGGGTTTTGAATACGCAACGATTAGATGGAGTGGCGTATCTCCCTGCTCGTTTATGGCGTTCACGTCTCCTCCACACTCCATTAAAAGTCTAATAAGCGCGCACATAATCAAAAAATGAAAATCAGCAGTTATTTGTTTATCAATATATTCGATAAAATAAAAAATTTTGACCCACTTTAATCTTTTCTCGACCCTTTTGTGATACTCTTCAAATTATTTTCTACTGGCCTCTAGTGGTGTCATATCTACTCACTTAGCCGTGTTCGCGCAGGGGAAGTGACAGAGATTCCGAGTGTGAAAGTCATTGACTGGTGTCCGACTGTCGACTGCCAAGTGTAGTAACGTATTGCCATTGTTGGTAGCACATCGACTCCTAGTCATCCGATAGACCAACGTACAAAGTGTGTGACTCGCTTCTGGACGACACCGCTTGCTTAATTTCGAAACGACTACGAGCAGATAGAGGGATGTCAATACAATTTCATGTTCATCCGCACCCTTCGGACGGTTGCCGGTCCCGTCTTTTTCCTTCTGTTCCTACAGGATTTCATCCAGTTATTGTGATTATTTTACTAAATCACTTACACCTAATTATATACATTATTGCCACCGATAATAAGAGCAAAAGAGCAAACAATATCTCAGAACTTAGCATGGCCAGTTTTCATTGAAGGTACCAGTAAGATGAAGCAGATCAGGTGAAAGTTATGCGAATAAAGTATCCCTCAGAATATTTCTGCGCTCACGTAAGAACGATATTTATTCTGTTCGTTTATCACGCACTGAAATATTCTCCCCTATGTATTTGCATGACATAATAATCTTTCTTCTCCGATTCGCAATGCTTACCTTTTCAGCCAAGTGTTCCAAGTAAGTGACGGTTGTTCGCATAACTGTAATGAGAACGTCCACGGAAACCTGGACCCCAACGTGCAACATTTGACAGAACACTTGCGCAAATCGGAGTAGGTCTCGTACAACACACGCTCCACTGCGCTCTTTTAGTGAAAGCGCGTGTAACCAAAGCTCCAGACAACGCTCGAAATTTGCAGAATCTAATGCAACCAACGGAAAAAATGTTAAAGAAAGACATGTTTGAATATGAATTAGAAACTACCACTTGAATAAAGGTTATTTTACAGGCATTTGTCTGCTCATATTGATAAAGTAATAATGCGTGGCTTTTAGGTGACGCATATAGATTGTACGTAAAATAACTTTTATTAACTGTCTGTTAGCAACTTACGAACCTGCGAAAACAGCGCCTCGAAATGTTACTGGATGCGGTACTTCGGGATTAAGTGGCCCAAGGATTCGCTCACGTATAGCAAGGCTTTCCATTTGCAGTGCATTGGCGTTATATTTAATCTGCTGTAGTTCTTCTAGTGAGCGACATTCGACGCGGTTTTCATATGCTGGTACGGGCGGTGGGAGCACCTAAAACAGCAACATCCTTTTTATCCAGACATCGTTCTTGAATACATTAAGCATAGTACTATTCATGCTTCATGAATGTAACTTATCGCATTGGGCTGTGGACTTTGTTGTAACTATTCGCTATTAGGTTTTCAAGAAGATATAGCAACCATTGCACGTAACTATGTTGTTTAGTAGACAGCATACCTTGGGAAGTACACGATCTGGATCTCCGTAACGCCACTTCATAGCCAATCTCAAGTAATGATAGCATCGTTCAAGGTCATAGTTGTCTTTATCATTTGCAAATGATGCACCTAAGAGCTCAAGCGCATCAATTTTTGTTTCACGACTGTAGTCAGGATGGGCCACGAAGAATTCGACTGCCTGCAATAAATCAACCGATCCATATAACGAAGTGGCAAAAATGTAACAGTATATTAAACACATACACATAGATAGGATATAATATGTAATAGTAACACAATGCATAAAAGAGTAGGCCCTACACGCGTAATAAGGGCAGTTGCTTAGATTACTTAAATATTTACTTTTATTTTATTTATGACATCGATTACTGATTATCCTGCGAAAGAACGCTCTCAAATTATCCTCGATCACATTTTTAAGCGAAGTTGTTGCAAGAGCATTCAGTAACAATAATAATAATATCAGGAATTACCTCAGGCTGTGTTCTCTCAGCAGCAGTGATAATGGGGGTCATTGCGTTTTTGTTGACAGTGTGTACCGACGCTCCAAAACGTATCAGCTCCGAAATAATTTCGACGTAGCCATGTTCAGCAGCGAACTGCAACGCCGTATTGCCGCAAAGTGCACGGGCATTTACTGGTGCTCCATGTTCAAGTAAACATGTTACCACTTCCTTGTGGCCCTTGTACGCTGCGATCATGAGGCACGTGTTTTCAAACTTATTGGCAATATTGTAATCCGCCTTATGGTCAAGCAGCAACTTAACCATCTCAACTTTGCCATCAAAACAGGCTGCCCTTAGCGGTGTTGATCGGCTTCCTGTGGCGTGGTTAACATCGGCTCCACATTTGATCAGCATCATCACAATAGTCATATGGTTGCCCCCCGCAGCACACCATAATGGAGTTGCACCATCGATTTTGTAGCCGTCAAACACAATTGTGCCTAACCGTGATTTTGAATTGATTAGGACATAGTAGTGTTAAATTATATACGTGGTAACTGGGAACAAATTCGAAAGTACCCGCGAGCAGAGATATCTGTCTGACCTAATGTTTCATTAAACATAAACGAATAAAATCACTAAGTACAACTATAAGTAAATTACGTAGAGAGCTTATATCAGTTCCATAAACTCTCACGTGATTTGATAGTGCACTACCAAAAAGCTTTTTTGGCAACTGTTTTACTCGTTTTTCCGTTATAATTCGCATGAAGTTATGTTAGGTGTTACAGAAAGTTTTACCTGAAGATTTCACTATTTTTCATTCGTTCATACTGACCTTCCGTCTCCATATCGACGTGGTACTCGTATATAAGAAGATCGCATATTTCAACATGGCCTTCTTTTGCAGCAACAAGTAAAGGCGCACACAATTGTGTCTCGTCCTGGTATCTGCGATTTAGTAGCTCACGCACACGCGTTTTTCCCACTTGCGTGCTTGCTTGAGCTACACGCGAAGTCAGCTGATCAAGAAGGCCTGAAATAGGCGTACCAACGTGTTAGGAACACCAGTGATATACATGTCTATTGAAATAGGTAAAATGTTCATGTCAAATTTGCCGTAGCCGTTTTCAGATGAAAGATACGCACTTAATTCAAAAGACCCTACCAATCAGACAGTTTTTATGGTTATACGACGGGCATAGCATACCGCCGAATATGCAGCATTGACAGAGGTTACGATTAAGCGGTATACTCCTGAGGTAAAAACGTCGGTTTTATAAAAATAAATTTGCAGCAGTGACTAATAGTGGTGTTTATGTCCGACAAAAATTACACTTGTTAAATGTTTCTCCTGTTAGCAGCCTCAGATGATTCACCTTCGCGGCACATGACGTATACATCACAGACAAATTGCATCTCTTCAAATTCAAGGGGCTTTGAAAAGGGCAAAGCCATTGCGAGACCATCTTCGTCCACCAATTCGTTTCCCGGTATCATAGCAGATTCCTCCTCCATACCGCGCATCATAGTGAAAAACTGAAACGTTGCAGATATTGTTAGGCGGATTCCATCATGTAGTCGTATAGAAAGTCAAGATCACTTACTAACAATTGATGGATCCTTAACAAAAACACAATGATGCCAGTCTGAAACACCTAACCGCTACATCAAGTATGGGTACGCAAACAACCCATTAAGACGCCCTCGTAATGTTACAACTTTGAATGCCATTATCTTCACACTAAAAATTAAAATACAAATTATTAATGTGCTACTATTTTACGGAGTGCAACAGCAACATACTTTTAACATACTGAATGTAGAAATCTATACTTTTACATAGGCAAATATAACGATGATAGACATTAGCGTACGCAAAAGGCTTAAATGGACCTTGGGGTATGGCACTCGCCAAAGCTTCCAACATTGTAGAAAATTGTTCATCCAGTCATCCATCTTCTGTTATGAACATAGGAATAACGTTTCTATAATGAAAGGTGTTCTGGCTGTATTGACGGTGACACTAAAGTGTCTTCGTGTCGCAAATAACTCAATCTGCCAGGGAGATAAACTACGTTATATATCAACCAAGGTAATGTAATACGCTTGATAAAATCTCATGCTTATCCTCTAGTAATTTACCATATTTATAAATTATTAATTAATTTGTTTGTATTAGTATTAGTAAATTTTACTTCAGGTAATTGAAAGTTTAGAGCATGGAAACAGAACTGCCTCTTTCCATATCTTGAATTTGTTCTAAAACTCACGAGTGCTAACCACTATTGCGGACTTGCATAGATAGTCAAACTCGGCCCAGAGAATAGGGCACTTGCACTACAAGAGATACGTCTGCATATATACTACCAGGCAGCGAGCGAAAAAAAGGAAAGATACTTTATTCACCATCATGATCACCGGGTACTACCTTTTAAAACATATCTAGCCGCTTACATGTGTACTTATGCCACACAAGATTAGTCCACGCTGTTCACGTTAATGCGTAGGAAAAGAAAAGTTTTGATTGGGCCAGTATTGGCATTTGATCTGTCCGCATGTAATACTGACTTAAAATCATTCCGGGTAAAACAATAATCGCAAATGATTTTATAGATATCCTGAGTGCGTGGATGCTTCCCGTAGGTGCGCGATAATTAATTCTCAATTCGATTGATGGTCAGTTCGCTTGGCCCTTTCGAGATTCTCGACAGCAACCTGTTAGCATCAGATCTAGCTAAAAAATAGAATACTCAAAAAATATTTAACATTGGCGCTTGTAAGAGATTCAATTTATGAACAGTTTCCTTGTAATTTCAATACGCATATTCACGACTCGATTAACTGATTGACTAAGCTAGTTGCCGCTATTGATGATGATTCTAATGGAAAGCTTTGGAAAATGCGACAATCGGCGCTATAGTCAGCACATACATATCATAAGAGTACTGAATTAAGCAAAGCCAGCGGCTACTCGCAAATTCGAAAATGAGACAATCACCACCTTCTAACGTGAGTTTTAAAATTAGTTTCTTGCTGTATTAACAAAGCCGATACATTCTTTTTATCTATTAATAGTAACAGTTTGTCGCATATTTTGAAAACCATTATTTTCGTAACTTTAATCTGAATCCGTTCCCACCGTCACACAGGTACGTATTAGATGGTTCATCAATTCGGTCTCAGTTGACAAGAACATCTGAAGTAATCTAATGCGCTTCTAGCGTAATACACTTTCTCACAACTGTTTTTACTCGCCTCAATAAGCCGTACTATAATATATGGTCTCTTCAAGCCGCTGCCTCCATTCACAGTGAAGTGCTGAACATCTATCTTTAGTTAAGATTAATTGAACTACAAATCGCCATTTACACAAACGCATTGACTAGCCTAGGCACTAACACTGATACCGATACTCGTTTATTTCTGTGAATGCGCAAGTTCACGATTATCCCGCTTTTATGGTCGTAGAATGTATATATTCGTTATGATGATGACAGCCTTATGCATGATTAAAATTTATGCCCGACAGAACTAAGCCTCATCGACGACCTGATAAATTGATTGCGTCACATTTTACTAAGCTTATATAATGCACGGTAAATAGGTGCCATTGTAACATTAACTTGTTTTATCGTCGACTTAGTAAACACCGCGACACCAATCAGTTATTGTGACTCCGAAGGCCCTAGAAGAATCAGCCAGCTGAATTCAACGTGTCTGCACAGTTTAGAAACAAGACGAACAAGCGAACGAATGATAAAATACGTCTAACTAAGTTTTATTCTGATTGGCAGTTTTGCCTATTGTGAGGGCAAAGCCCTTTTAGTTGATTTAGTCATGATGATGAACAAGCCACTAAAAGGTAAACTTTATGAACTGTGATGCACCCTCTGCGAAAGCTGAGAACTCAGTCGTGGCTGTACGTAGAAGGAAAGGAATTGACTCTATATATATATATATATATGGGGAAAGAGAGAAAGAAGGAGAGGGGGGCCATGTCAGGTTATTAAATAACAGGCCACTACTTGTTAGGTTGGCCTCCACTAATCCGTTGGCAGTATCTATAGTCGACTAGGTAGACTGTACGTAATGAACGCACTCACCACACGGAAGAGCAAGTCTACCATGACTCGGGTGGATTTCCGCCCGGCTCACGAAAACTTGACCTACCAACCGAAAATAATAACGCGACACCAACCACTAATAAAACTAATGAGAAGAGTACAGCAGGTTACACAAGGTGAATGTACTACGACTACCACGGTAAACAGGTTACATGTAGTAACATACAGAGAACAGATACACGGTACAGACTTAAGACAGCGACAATCCCCGACCGTTGATGCCGATCGTCTTCCTACTCTAAAGGAAAGAAAATGTCTTGCTCAAGTATCATATTGTCACGACAGTATAGTATAACTGAGCACTACGCCACCCGGCCTCTCTTCGTCCACACGAACAAGCTTTAAACTGACTGCATTTTAACTTTAGACTATGCGTCTGAAAAGACACAACACACAGATCGAGTTCTGCGTACTAATAGAGCCATGTACTTACAGTCAAAACAACAGTAGCAAGCGGATAGCTTTGGTCGACGCTAACACCGTGATAGCTGCACTAGGGTTGGCAAGCTAGCATTCAGGCCCTAGGGACTTGTCAAGCAACTGTACACTCGTCGTCCCACCGATCACTGTCTAGTAATTGCATTGTGGCGGTATGTTTTGTCCTTGTGACTCAACCCTTTCACCTCTATGCGTTTCATTCAACGGCGCAACTCAGTTTGCTCGTTGCTGACTCGGTTTCAAGTGTCGAACTCCGGAGCAGCCGACAATCGACAGCAACAAGCAGGACAACCTCAATGATCAGTCAAGTTTAAAGGTAATACATAGAGATACACATTCTTTCTTACCTAGTAAAAAGACACAAAACACCTGCTCCTCTTCGTGGAAGTGCGGATACTGCTGTTGCTGCTGCGGATGACAGGAATCGTGCACACAGCTGATCCGTTGCCACACCGTCACGATGAAAAAACTAGTCGGTAAAACTATAAAATTCAATGAAAACATTCGAAGGAGGACAGAAGGGTTGCAAGACCGTTTTCGATTTCCACACTCATATTACCGCGAGTCCCAGCTTGCTAGACTAAAGCGGGGCGGAATAACGCTTCGCTGATATCTGCCAGCTTGGGGTACAACAACACTACTTGTGTTGTACGACAGCACTGTATCGTTTCTTTCCTGTGTATTAAGGGACTATTTGGCTTCCGCGTGGTATGGTCTGCATACAACATAGAATCGGGGGCTCCTGGCGGGATCTAACTAGCTAGCTGACTACTGACAGAGGTAAAGGACAGATTTAGAGTAGATGGTGGTAAATCTGTGATCATCACACAACGTTCACAGGAAGTCTACAGGCAAATTGCGACGCGACACGTGAAAACGACAGACAAAATGATTGAACCGTTATAGCAGGTTCACGGCAACCCAATGCAAGTAGCAACGGTAAACTTGCATAAGATAACCAAACATGCCAGCTGTGCTTCTTTGTATCGCGGCCAGGTTGGTTCGCAGAAGAATCAGGGGTGAATAGCAGACAACGTTAGCCGTCGAAACCCTATTGTTTTTGATATTGTGAACCTGATCTCCCGTAAACACGACATTGGGCTAGCTATATCTCTTTACGATCTGTGCATGTATGTACATGCTTTCCTCTAAATAACGGTTCATGGAATGTGCGGAAATGCTTTATTCAATCTCATCCATTAATTCAATCTCAAACATTCGGAAATGTGCCAATGACTCCAACGATCGTAGAATGAATGACTGAGAGAACTTGGACACTTCTATGTTTTGAGTATTGATTTCTATTTCCCTAATTCTTCTTATTCTTTACCAAACGGACGCATTGCTTTAATGTTCGGACACTAAACGACGGAACCGAGTTCTAAACTTCGGTGTAAAGGCGCTGCCAGCGCAAGTATCGGTTTCTATTACCAAACAACTTTAGTTTACAATGTTTTCACATAAATTGCAAGCACTGAATTACCCGAATAGGGCTTGTTTTAATGCACAAGGTCAGTGTTCATAAAATCGGTAAATAATCCGCAACTTAATATTCATTACTAGTGTTAACCTATAAAATAAAGATGTATGTGCAAACATGTATACTCTAAATGATAATGGCCGTCGCTTTAAGACTAGGTTATCTCTTAAGCAAAACGCATTCTTGAAATACATTGGATAAGATGTTGCAAGTTTTACCTTACTTGACATTTGTGGAACGTACCATGGAAAAGATGGAAAGGATTCTAGCACTTAAAATAGCATTCCTTCAAGAGAATTACGTCACTTTAGCTTCTGTTTTGATAGTAAACGACACGGTGCAAGCAAAGATTAAAAGAACGGAAAGTCTTATTACGGATTATGAAAACTGAATTTTAATAAATTAAATAAGATCTATATCACATATCGCACTTCGCGGGTGATAAAGCTAGAGCTAATAGCAGTCAAAAATTGGGTTATCAGTCGATCGTTGATATCGTATTCTTTGCAAACCAGATAATTCTGATCTCCGGGAACTTGTCATATGGCTGGAACAAATGAAGATTCGGCAGTATAAACCAGAAGATCGTGGAGTGTTGCTAAATACGCCGCTACCTCAATGGCTTGAAGTATACGCTGGTTATCTACGGGACGCAGAGTGTCCATTCAAAGAAGATGAGCTTACAGAGTGCGTCGATTGGTTGCTGGGTCATGCCGTGAGATTGGAATATGCTGACGATGGTAACTATTGAACATCATAATATGTCAGTGTCTGGGTAAATAGTATCAATGACTGTGTTGGCGACTGTAATTTGATTGTATTGTACTGTAGACAATACAACTATCAGTTGTTAAAATATTGCATTCTTGAGCTAAATTAAATGAAACACTGTGCTTCTTTGAATAAATGCCTTTCAGTAACGAAATATTCTGAGAATTCCGCAGAAAATGTGCAGCAACGCTGGAAACATGACGACGAAAATCCGCTCGACAAACTCAATTGTAAGTTGTAAACAACGTTAAATTCGAACAACCCTTTCAGTTTTTGTTATGCAAAAATCAACAACTATCGATAATGCGATCTCATTGATAACACTATATTCGAAACAAAGGCAGTAACACAGATACTTTAACGTAGGGTTTAGAATATCTGTATGTTGCAGAAGATGCTTAGTTTTTGAATTTATATAGGTGCTATGTACTAAGATATATCCTCGTTAAAATTTCTACCTGCGAGATGTGGCAACACAAGATCTGGACTAAACCGCGTTGAGAATTATTTTACTATGCTTATTGTTCGTTTATTTTAGTCATACAATTTGCACGCGTATACTAAGACGCGCATTTGTAACTACTAGTCTTTCTGGTTTTTACCCGATCCTAACTAGATTGTAGTGCGGAGTTCAAAGAAGGGGTCAATAAACTGGCAGATCTGCTAAACATCCAGGCACATCCTACAGACGCCCGCATCACTTTTAGGGCAGTATCCAAATATGCCGAGAAATATTTGTTGAACGCGCAAAAGGGTCCCAAAAAGGAAGGCGAACCGACGCCATTGCACAACGTCGACCTTGGCTTCGATTTAAAAGGTAAAGTTGTACTTTTCAATAATCATAGTTAGTTCTCCGATTTTTTGTACTGTTGTTGTGTTCACTGGCTCATAGAAGGGCGATGAGCTGCTAAACGCTTTCGCCAATGATCAGTGAATTTATTTGTAACAAAAAAATCATACACTCTGAATATATACGAATCATACACTCCGCTTCTACAGCTGCGAGCAAAATCGCAAATATTTAAGATGTACGCCTTTTTGCAAACCTACATGAAACGTAATACCGAAACCGAGTCGCTGCAAAGATCCGGCCTATAAGGTAGTGTCCTTTCCCTGTCCTCCAGATTTCATCAACTCTTTTAACTTGGTTGTTACTACTCGGAATTGAATATTGACAACAAAAGTGAGCTCGTAGGGTATGTAACGAAATCTTGAAGTTTAGCATAAAGACGATCTTAAGATGTAGCATATATTTTTCTTGTCAGGCCACACAAAACCGTAATTGTTACAAAGCGGATTCATGCGTCATCCATTTCATCCACGAAGCATCGTAAATTTAATTACCTAGGATCTTTTCCAGTTTAGTACATTTTGGTATTTCACGTCTAGTTCCGCTGTTCAGCATTGCTTCAGATGGCGGCTTATTTCAGCATAATCGTTTTCTAACGTATTTTGCGGCAACTGCATTGTTTACATGATACTTTACTGCCGCTTGCTTCTGAGGGCTCGAGGAATGGAGATCAAGCGCATATCTGATGTCAACTTTCTCGTTAGTCCCGCGGTGACAAAATTCAAACCGATACCAGGAGAGGGAACTCACAGTACATCAAAGAGGAAGTAGTGGGTGTTTCGATTCAAATGATGGCCTAGATACATGGATACGTGTTATTAGCTTGTTGGGTGACTATTTAGCCTAGCCACGGGCATTGAGCCCACAAATTTACTTTTATTCAGCTCCACGCAGCAAGCATGGTTTCTTAGAACAGTGCTCTAAAACAAAGAAGGGAGTCCGAGATCGGGTCGTCGACTGTTTCGCGTTCAAAAATGAAAGTTTTCTTGCGATGGGATTCAAGTGCCATTCGAACGATGCGCGATGATTATCGAGTCCTTTTTGTCTTCATCAATATTTATTTATGTTTTAAAAAGTGAATAAAAAAATAAAATTACTTACAGGTCAGCGAAGAATGAGAAACGTACAAACCATTTAAGAATCGCTTAAGGAAATAGATGTCTGTGTCCATCTATGTCTTACACACACTAATTTTTACCGGTTTATGTAGAATAATCTTGAGAGTATCATACTGGTTTTACTCATTTGACTTAGAGATCCAGCCCCTGGCTGCAAACAGTTTGATTTAATACTGACAAAAACAGGAATTCATAATTTGCGTCTGCTTAGCTAACTCAATGCAGTCGATTTTAGACAACGGTGCGAACCAGGCAGCGCGAGTGCTCCGACTTCTATTTATCCAGGATATTCGAGAACTGCAGACAAGAATTAATGAAGCAATTGTCGCCGTGCAGAAAATTACCGCGAATCCCAAAACGGATACCTCACTCGGAAAGGTCGGACGATGAAGTTAAAACGTGATTGGTTTGAAAAGGTTGACATTTCGCAGCCAAACTCTACTAGAACCAAACATCTGAGGAGTGGACTTGAATTAAACACTACAAGAATTCATTTCAATAAGACCTTTGCTTTCATTATATGTCATGAAATATCTTATATTATTTAGTAGAATTATGACCAAGGCATTCTTTCCGTAGAGATAAACGAAGCAGCGACATCTATGCTCGAATAAAGGGTACACAATTTTTCTTATTTAAACTAAATGGGTCTTTAATTCTGATAGAAAAAAAAAACTGTTTTTTTCTTTATAGATTATTATTGTTTCCTATGATTTAGATAGAGAATAACCGTTTATTGTGCATATGCAACGACTAATGAAAGGATTAATACTGCAAAAAAACCGTGCTTTTCTATTTAGCAAGCAAAAATCAAAGTTCAGCATTATAGCGATATATGATTCTAAAATGTACAAATCTTTATACCTGTCGTCTTACTCGCTCTTTAGAGTCATATTTTATATACTTTCTAGACGGATGAATTATCAATTCTTAGTTCTGTATCTGAAAACGTGTGGGCAAATGCTTACAGTAAAAGTATTTAGAGTGAACTAGCATTGTCTCGCAGAACAAAATGGGATAAACAGTTAACAGATTAACCAATTTTTACGATTATATAATATAACCGTAGGCTCTTCTCTTATGTTCATATCCACGCAGATAACTTGCTTATAATTTTTCAACAATAGTACTCATTAGTATTATTATGCTATTAAAGCTTGAAGGCGCATACGTTCTGATTGTACTGTCTATGTATTAATTGAAAAAAGAATACTATGAAGTTCGTTTACACATTGTTTGATTTTGCTTCATGAATTTCTGAACAATAGTAAATGAAAAACTCGCCTTGTAAAAGTTCTCGCGTAAACCGGTTGAATTTACTTCAGTAGTGATGTGTTCAGAAAGAAAAATATCCTGTAGTGTTGAATCTTAATGCTCAGCGGTCAATTTTTGCTCCTCGAAGGCCACAGCGCTCCGAAAATTCATGGAAGAATAGTGAAGACACCAGGCAAAATGGCCTTCCGCAAAAGCATAGTATCTGAATGATACGAACGTTCCAAGAACAAAGATTGGACTGTTGAAAGCCGGCGAGGAAATAATCAGATGCCGGGGTTCGAAGGAAAATAATGCATTGGCGCAATAGAAAAGGTTTTTCATGAAAGCAAAGCTTGGTTCTTACAATCATGTAAGGAGAAACAAGAAAGTGGTGTTACTCTAAGGACAATTTGATGTCAGTATCGAATAGGTTCGGATGTAAAATGATGCTAGTACTTGCAATGAATCTGCATGTTTATCTCGAGTACCTAAACTTGCGGATCATTGACATGACAATCGAAATCATGTAATCCGGTTATAAGATGACCACAGCGCCATGCCTCAGGTACTTCATGAATTAGAAGTGGAGTATATAACTTCAACTCCCTTCTATCTGAGCTAAGTCTGTGCGATTACGAGGCTTTGCATACCCTAAAAAGAATAACTGGTGGGCAAGCATATCCCACTCTTGACGTACTTCTAGAGGTCATAGATAAATTATGTATGCGAGACACGAATATAAGGTAGATGGCTGTCCAGAAACTACCAGAGCGTTTAAGCAACTGAGTCTCGAAGTCATGTCGAGGGATCCATTTATGACATCCTCCTGAGTAGGCTGACAAGATAATCAGCTACAAAATATGCTGCATTTGTGAGCTCAATGTATATAACATCAACGCGATAAATTTATAGCTGTATAATCTGGTAAAGCATTTACCTTTAAAAATAGAATACTCATATGTTCGTCAAATATACAATAATTAAAAATAACAAAGGATTTATTGATCACAATAATTTTCATCACAGAAGCGTATGCTGTCCCTTTGTTCCTTCGTTCAGGTTGTCCTCGTTGGCTTTCCGTTTTGCTTTGTCTCGTTCATGTTGCATTGTCGGCATCTGTGGTGTAACGCCTTACATCGGACATGGTCTTCGTCATTTTTTCTTTTTCGATTCTGCATACATCAGTTGTAAGTTTTTTTTTCTATGTTTCAGACATCAACCAGACGTGCTGAACCAATCAGACGTGAACGGCCCAAATCTGCATTTTAGACCGTTAAATGGCGTCTCCTACACGAGACTTGAATGATTAATGTATATGCAAAATGAATATATACATAGATTTTTCGGTCACGTAGTCATCGTGATTCTACTCTATCCCATCCAATATATTCATTTATAAATTTTGCAGCATTTGCTTAGTAATGGCAACATTGACGCGTATTTTCGTCGTTCATTATACCGAATCAACAAGCGCTTAGTCAAGACAGTCACATCGATCAATTATTCTGCCGGTTCGGCAAACGGTCAATCGATCAATTAACTTTGTCAGTCAATCGAACAACTCAGTCAGTCAGACAAATCGCTAGTAATTCTCCATCGGATCAGCTCTGAGATCTGACAACAACGAACGTGCCTAGGCGTTCAATTCGTCGATGTTTCACATGTATGCGTCCAGCACAGGTCCTCACTGTAGTCGTGGCATTCTCTAGATCTAAATGTATGGTTGCAGGCAGCACATGAGATTATATACGACATTCTTTTCTGCTTTGTATTACTATACGTACTATATATTTATGTAAACTCTGAAAAGCTTGGCACTTGGATTTTGATGTTCGTTACAAAGGGTCGGTAGCATATATATTGTTAATTAGTTCACGCCTAGCTTCTTATATGATAACGAGTAAGTTGCAACGGCGAATCCTCGATGCTCATTAACCACTTGAACAAAATAGAAATTCGTACAAGAATCACATAAGATATTTGTTATCATGATCAAAATATTGTGTCCTTACTGCTATTGCTGTTACAATGCTGTGCTGCTTGCCTTCATCGGTTTTCTATTATCCCAGAGCCGAAATCCGCTTAACAGTTTTCTCGTTGGTATGTATACATCTTTAAAAATGTCCATCTCAAATAGTTTGCTGCCTGAGATGATCGTTTTCTTGGATTAGTCGACGATTTTCTGCTTGTAGCTTTGAGATCTCCTGCTGGAAGACAGTGATCTTAGCAATATCTTCCTCTGTTGCCTGCACCTCCATAGGTTGATCGCTTTCTTCAGCCTTCTTAACGGCTTTTAATTCCTCTTCGAGCTCATCGATTCGCGCTTCAAGTAACAGGTATTCGTGCACGAGCTCCGGTTTGCTCATCGCGTGAAGTCGCTCCGAGGCCACGGAGTCATATTCGGCGCTAAATTGCGCCTGCAAATACTCCTCGTCATCCTCATATGATGAGGATTGGTAGTCTTCGCCGTAAGAATCCATCTGTATATGTAATGACACCAAGAGAAATCAGAAACTATGACTGTGGTTCGAATAAAGAGATTCGATCAAGGAAGTAATGACCTAACGTTCATACAATTTCTGCCCATATAGGCTAACACTTACGTAAGCGCACGTAAGGACAAGCAAGTAATAATCCTATATCTGTAATCTATGTATGCTACGCCGGCTACCAAATTGCTCCGACCATAATGCACAATTTCTCTCGTACAGCTAGCACCATATGAATATTAAAAATTAAGTAAATTAAGAATTACTTTTTAAAAGTTTAATTCACATTTTATTCAATTCAACAATACTATAATGAGTACATTAGTGGTAATTTACTTGTTCACAAAATTTTCTAAACTTCAACGTACGTCTAGTCTCTATCTGCGGCTTACCAACATACTGCAAAATGAATCGAATTTATCCTGCAACTTTGACAATGCATATACGTTTTTTATCTCTTTTGTTCAATTTTAGTAATTTGACAATCGTACAAATCGCTGCTGTGTTTTCCAGAAACGTCTGTTTTGCGCCTTCTATAGTATAATTATGGTAAATTTTTCCATACTTTAGTTTTCTTTCAGTTATTTAGCTTTTAGTGCTTCCGATAAACTTCCCACATTTACCCTTTATCTTTGCACCACACATGTACCTTTGTGGAACATGCTTGTTTCGGTGACTGAAAACTGCGTGTAGGTAGCCTTTGACCACTCGAAATACCATCAGCAATGGCAGTATCACAGCAGCATTCGAGCAACACCAAACACCTTTTGTAAACTTGTAGATCCTGTTTAGTTGATTGGAGCACCATCGTCATCGTTATCGAAGCAGAAGCCAAGCAGACGATGGCAGCAGTGACGCGCACGCAGCCTGTTGAAGTCAACCAGCTTCCGTTTGCGTTGCAAACCCCACCGCAGCAGATGTACCGATTGTTAGTAGTGCGCATGCAACCACAACGGTGGTCACCAAACCAGTCAAGCGGGCTTGGCGCCGATTCACGCATCATTCCCACATATCTTAATACATTCCCGTATTTTCCCGTGTGTCACGACAAACAAGCGACCGCCTGATCCAGTTGAATATGCTGTTAGCCATATGTACGTATCAACATATCAGCTTAGATCTACCTAACTGAATGTCTATTACATAGACACGCGCCAATAAACAGGACACGTAACCAAATGGGACACTACACGGATTGGTTATATGCCATCGATGTACTGATTATCTAAGCTTTCTAAACAGTATATGAGGCCAGGGGGTTACAGTGAGCAACAATATGGGATGGACACTGACTCAAATGCAGTCACAAGATCTTTAAAGATATTCCATAGCACGAAAATACAGCGTATTTTCGTATGTTTACAATTGACCGCGTGCCAACCTAAGCGGTTAAAGAATTCGATTCCTACTCACTTCCACTCGAATTCTGTTCAGCTGATTAGAAATTCTGTACACATTTGAGAGCATGCTGAAGTTCGCACTGGGTCTGCTTAGTCTTTGTCATAGATCATCCTGTGCACTTTGTCGGCCTTCCACTAACAACCTGGTGCTTTTAGCTGTCGTATACTATACTAGTTATCAACACTTCCTCGAGCCATCCCTTTCCTAAGTCTCTTACCCTTACCCCTTCTAAACGCACATGGGATGTTACTACCCTTCTAATTTGTCTTCCATCCCACTCATGGTTCTACGATTTGACACAATGTGCAGTCTTTCTGCTCACAATCGTCCTTACTCCGTTATTATGGTATAAAGCTCTATTGATCGTTATTTACGTGCCTAATTTTTATTTAGTAGCTACTATAGGTAGTAGCACAGTTTTATTACCCTCCTTTGGTAGTTCTCGCTTTCCTTTCTTGCATCCACCTTATCGACTTTCCCCTTTATTGTTTTCGCTCCACAATGACACGCAATAGAGAAATAGAAATCAACCGTTATCTGTCTTTCGGAAGTATTTTTACCTAATCTATATTAATACAACAAAAAAGGGCGTTGAAAGAGTGTGCGTTATTAAAAGTTATACGGCCTACGGCCAATGTTTGTGCTAACTTACCGAGTTAAAGCTGTCACCTCTCCGACGGTGATGGCGATGTTGTCGGGGCTGCGTTAGTTGTTTCTCGTCCAGTTCGGCCTTGTGCTCCTCCATGAGGAACTGAGTCGTGTTGTAAGGCGCGACTGGTTGACCCAGTGACTGTCGTCGAACGGCTGCGCGCCGTCGACGGGCCTCCTCGCGGCGTTCCGCCCACGAGCTGGCTGATGAGTTTGACCTAAACAACGACATCAACAAGGATACCAAACAAAAACAACAACAGTGGTATGATTATAGCAGCGTTATCACGTGTTCAAGTAGCTTGGAATATGGTCACATTTTCTTATACCTAGCTCTCACTACTGCTTAAGTCAATAATAAACAAAGGCTGCTGTAAAACAAAAGGACTAGAAAATTCAAAATAATATCCAGAACATAAGAAAATAAATAAAAAATATTTTTATAATTTTCTAAGGGACCTGCGATAGTTCCTGCAATGTGGAGAGCTATAACTTGCAGCACTGCTTCTAATTATAACGCTGAGAAGTCAATTAAGACTTCTCCGCATTATGATTGCAAAAATACAATGGATAGGTTTACCCTAAATGTACTGTTATTCCTTCTAAAATACATTTGGAATCTCTACATATAGTTTATTCCATTATTGAAGTTGGTAGGATGGTCGTTCGTCGAAGACAACGGAAACATCAATGCTTTAGAGACTGATCTATGCACAAGCCAGCTCGCACTGACATCGACAGTGATGTATTGATTACAGAGGTCTCTCTACTAAGACTTTGAAATTTAAAAAATTGCCGATAAAGCACTGCATGCACGAGATTTGAATTCACTTTAATTAAGCAGACGCCTCCATTTTGATCACTTAGCGCATGCATAAGTTGATTGGATTTAGTCTTCAGCTAAGTTAATCTACCAGACTTATAAAAATAAAGGCAACCCTTAAGGGTCCCAGCATGACTGGACACGATTGTACCATCACTGCAACAAAATTAGAGCACTCAGTAATGGAAATCAGCTGAACAGATCAGCTGATAGTAAGCAAAGAACAGCTGATTTGAATAACTTCAACTAACGTCATGCACTATGGAGACTAAACTGTACATCAGTAGTATTATGTACCTTTTGAAAAAGTTAACTCTCTTCCGTCGTCGAAAAAACTTTTTCTTGCCATTAAGAATGGATTCTCGGTGTTCTATTAGAACTCCGCTTCCGCTTTGAACGTCGGCTTCCGGTACAGCAACAGCCATTTTTAAACCATCGTGTGGCGCGCTCTCTGCCTGCATCGGACTGTCGCCCTCCATGTCGCAAATGAAGCCCGTCGACTTCCCGAAGTTCTCCAAATCGTTGCACTGTTGCTAAACCGGTAACAATTAGCAATGCTTGCTAATGGTCAAGTAACTGTAGTTCGTAACAGGGCACACATAGGGCTGGCCCTGACCTCCAGTTTGAGTTTGCTTCTGCTGCTTGTTGCTAAGCCTAGTATCCGTCCCACTCGAGTCGAACACGGACCCCAGAGACACCAACATCCAAACATCTAACAAACGAATGCGCACTTCTCTCTCCTGGCTAGTGCTTTTACCCGGGGCCGCGTCACCAACAGCAGCGCCACCTATAATTTAGGTCCCAAGGGTGGAAATTTACCTCATTTACGCTCGACATTCACACTGTATAACATCGCTGCTTTCGACAAATATTCATACGGAGACTATTTTAATGGATCTTAAGCTTATTCTAAGCTTAAGTGTCAAAAAGTGATTAAAAATAATCCGTCCAAAAACAGGTTACAAGCAAGCAGGTAAAATACAACGTTTATCATATGACCATGCATAGATCACGCAAAAAATCATGTTTATTCTGTTCATTTGTGTTGAATTTGTTAAATAAGATCAAAATTTTGTATATAAAATATATAGAATATACTTAATAAGCAGATTTAGACTAATTTGATGTCGACGCATGTCATCAACCCGTCTACTTGCCATCGAATAAAAGCTTACTGATAACCTTATTCCGACATCGAAAATATTCTGCGTAAGGCGCGCAACAAGAGACTACGCCCGTTTGGTGATTTTCGTCGTTGATTGTTATAGTCGTGTTTGTATCTCAGTATGTGGATAACTGTCAAGGCTCCACCTCAAACAATTCAACGTGTTGCTGCCACCCGTGCATCCGGAAAGTCATAACAGTTCGGGTTGAAGCTTGTTCCATTTTTCCCGCAGGGTGATCGTTCAGTCGGCAGCAACTCCTGACACGTAGCGTGCACATGGTCTAATTTTCGATGAAGTATGGCATTTTTAATCAACTGTGATTTTGGAAATCTTCAGATCAGCTCTGAGTACAATTAGCCGGAGGGGATTTGTGGTAAAATTCAGATTTTATTGAACATTATTGGCTCCAGGCCAGTCGTATATAGTGTCAGATTACTAACAAAGCGAAAGGGTCGCAGAACATACGCATGCCATTTCCGTTAGTTGGCACGCGAAAAGTTTGGCCTTTACGGACGAGCGCGCGAGAAAGGCGGCCGTATTTGAATAAATTGATATGGAGCGTATTATTCTCTGTGTTTCCCTACGAAGAGGTTTGCGCCGCCGAAGGGCAGCGCCATTCACGAGAAGATTCATTATAGCCATCATAGCAGATATTACAGTTGGTTCACATTAGTTGATCAACTCAGGAGTTGAATTATGTCTCAATGTGTCTTACACTGATAGACCCAACGATAATCTATTTCTAAACTAAATGTGTGATCTAGTACATTTCACCATGCTCTTTATATTGTTTGTTGTAATATTAAATACTTGTATATACCACGTACAGCTGTTTTTCGATTTCCAATCCACTTTGTTTCTATATTATATTTAAGCTAATGAATACTTCATAAGAAATAATTAGGGTCCTAGATCGAAATGTTATCGGCTAGTATTATCTAATTAGCACCGATTGCGGAATGAAATTTGTTGATGAAATACTAATAAACGAATACCTTGAATTGATGTTGACTTCCTACAGAAATCTATCTAAGAAGCATATATTTTTTTTATAAATAATAATACTGTTTATATAATTAATAAATCAATAGTAGGCAATGTATATAACCATTGCGCAGAGACTTACAACGAAATTCTATTTTACGTCGCCGTTTCTCTCTTATATTCTATACTATTAATATTGTGTTAGGTATAAACGGGACAGTTCCACCTTTCGTTGTAAATACACGCGTCTATCTGTTGTCGTTCGTTTTTCATAAAAAAGAAAAAACACTTTACCAATCCACTAATTGCAACACTAACGAGGGTCGTCGGGGGAGCGACCGGAGATGCACGGTCGACTTTATTTTAGATCTATCTGAATCTAAACGTTATGGGTTCTTTATCATCGTGTCTGTGTATACACGAAGCTGTTTGCACATCTGTTTGTGCCTCTGGGCGGTAAAACCATGGTAGGAAAAACACTAAAAACAGCCGTAGGATCCAGTGCTAGGCTCAGCCGTAGCAATTAGCTTCGCTCGAGCTAATATATAACTAGGCCACCTAGTACCTCGCAGGTATGTAATACATATTAACACATTAAGTTCTGTTCGGCAGATTGCAGAAAGATATGTAGGGTCTGATCTTGACAAATCTTTATTGTTTAACGTGTTTATGCATCCGTGGCGGGTCATCGAAGCTCTCTGATCAGTCCGTTGCTTAAATAGAATTAGATAATAGTTGCTTTTGCTCTATTTATCGTCGGTTAATGTTATAGCACGCAGCTAGGATTTATAAATACCGAGAGGAAAAGAGGCCAACGGCTAATGTTATTATAACATGAACCTAGGATATATAAATACCGAGAGGAAAAGAGGCCAACGAAAACGGAAAGTTTTGACTTATCTAGAAGCTTCTTATCTGTATAATAAAAAATAAAGCATAATAATTTTGCTGACCTGGGCATACAATAGCCAAGTCGCTCCTCGACGTAATCGTATCAAAGGGCTCACTGCTGTTGCACTTGATTCCCTTTCCGAATCGGGTGTTCAAGTCGACGAGCAGACGACGGCAACGAGAGAAAGGGGACGGTGGTCGTTTCCGGCAGTCAACGGTCTTTCTCATCAAAACAAAATACATATCGCCTAAAAATAAAACTACGACAATGTGTTTTCAAGTTTACCAGGCAATTACGTTATCCACTGCGCTCTCACGGGGGCAAGGCGGCTGAAACTTGGCAAAGTTTTGAGTTGCAGTTCGTGTAGCCGTTCCTGAGGTATTCTCATGGTACGCTTAACAAGGAAAGCGCGCACGCTGATGCACTTTTAACGTGATCAAACTTCGCGCAGGTGATGCCGGCCTCAGGTAGGACAGTGTCCTCACTTTTCGTTCTTCGGAATGAACGAACTTGAAATGATTAAGCCCTCTTATAGTTTGCATTCATGCTGGTGTGCTGGTAACATTGCGCATGGTACGCTTCTTCTGAACATGGTAGGTTTTATAAACATAATGTGTGTACAGTTACTTTCGCTTTGGTAAAATACATTCCTAGAAAGTGCCGGAGGCGGGCACCTGATAACCGATTATTCAATGGCAGACACGACAGCCGTGAGCTTTGTTGTAATTACACGAGCGGGACTTGGTACTCATAGTCCAATAATATACGGGGCATTGAACTAAAATAGACCGAGACAAAATCAAACCTCCCGTGAGTTTTCTGAAATGAGGAGAAATAGTTATTTCGTCTTAAAGTATTCAGAACAAACGTAAAAATACCGCGCTTTCAGATCCGAAAAATAATATTAAAATTGCAATCGACATGTTTGTATTCATCCATGATCAGGTAATCCCAACTGAAATTAAATCTAAATTAACGAAAATTGACAGAGACCTTGATTGAACACAGGGGAAGCGGGAGAGTGATAAGAAGAACGACCTGACAATTAACTAAATTGAACAATTGTACAAACGACCTGAAAATTAATTAAATTGAACAATTGTACAAACGACCTGATAATTAATTAAATTGAACAATTGTACAAAAGTGCGTTCTTAAATTATCGGTGGCTTACGGCTTGTAGAGTTTATTAAAATGCAACATTGCAAACCTAATATAAAAAAAAGATAGTTTGATGCTATCGGGCTTTGTTGCAACATATTATTAGCCTCTAGAGAGATTCGATCCGAAAACACAGATACAAAAAGAGACATCTATTTTGAAAAATACAGGTACTTTATAGTGATGATATATATTACACGGAATAATAAATTCCGGCCAGGACTCATGACACTTGGTGTTAGGTTGTTAGTTTTTAACGTTTCACAATAATAATATTTGTGCGTGATAGCAGACAATTTCCTTATTGAAACGTTGATTGAAAAACACGTATTAGTCAGGTTTTCGTTGGCTTTAATTTGAATTTCAGAGATGGCTAAGCCTAGAAAAGCAAAGCAGTGCTTGCCCCAGGCAGGAGGGGGAGGAGGCCAAAGTAAACGAAGACCGGCCTCATCTTCGCAGCTGCTCGAAGATTCGCACGATCGGATAGAAAAAGGTTTGAAAAAGACAGAACAATCCTCCTACAAGAACAGGGTTGTTACCTGCCTCGCACTGCTCTGTGGGGCTCTCAACTCCTACAACGGTTACACGCTGTTTGAGAACGATCGTTATTTTAGCCATCTGTCAAATTTGGAAAGGGAGATGACGTTCCGTACTGAAATGGGTCTCTACTATTCATACTACAAGACAGTTGTAAATGCTCCAAACTTGCCTACGGGCATAGCAAAACTTGTGGTTAACAACGTGACTGAATATCCGTCAAATATCAACACACTAAAACGTTTCAATCTGTATCCTGAGCTCGTTATCGGGCTTGGGTATAGGATATTTAGCAAGCTCGCCGCATATCTTGGGGTCCAAACAAAAAACTGTTGGATGATCGATCGCAAAGAGCTCCCAGCGGTGGAAAGTTGCACCGGTCTTGGTGATTTAGCTATTTACTATGTCGTATCGGTGTATGCGTGGAATGCAGTAACCGGCATCGCTCTCGTCGGCTTGGCATATGTGGTAAGTGGGTCAGTGCTGGGTGCCATCCTCACTTCAGTTGTGTACTTTTGCAATTACAACGAGTCCACCCGTATTCAGTGGACTCCACCACTGCGTGAAAGTTTCGCATATCCATTTCTGCTCTTTCATATGTTTCAAACGACGCGTTTATTACGTGCTCCTGTCGGGTTGCTGCCAAGCGTAGCTTACGTTGTCACAACAACCTGTTCTCTATTGTTCTGGCAGTTCTCACAGTTCGCCTTACTTACGGAAATTTGCTCACTTTTTGCCGTGTACAGCATTCACAGCCGAATTCACTGGAGTCAACTGCAATATATCGCGGCCATGCATTTTTGTTCGGTGTTCATAGCCTATATTATGCTCTTCACGAATGATATGCTCCTTACGTCAATGTACACGGCAACTGTGACTGCTACAATCATAGTCGTCAATGCTCGTCTACTGAACACGTTTAAAAAGCCTGTGCTAAAGACACTACTTCAATTGCTTTTGTTAGCGGTAACTGCTGTCGGCATCAAACTTTTCCTCTGGTTCGTGCTTCGGGTGACGGACGATAGCCATATCTGGAATATTTTACTGGCAAAACTGACCGACTACAGAGACTTTCACACAATGCTATACACGTGTGCGCCGGAATTCGATTTTCTCAAGGTCGATTATTTCAAATCTCTCTGGCCGACCCTTCTTGTGCCATTAGCAGTAGCCCTAACCTTAGTTTGCACTCAGGTATTTCGACGGCAGCAGTTGCCACCTGAACTCCTTTTAAACCTCTACCAATGTCTGGCATTCTTGGCAATGGCTTTCATGGTTATGAGACTCAAAATGTTCTTGACTCCTCACCTTTGTATACTTGCATCACTGGCAGTACCCCCTCGATTTCTTTCAAATAAATTCCCACTTCGGTCGGTCGTCGTGGCAGCTCTTGTGGGCATCATCGTTTTGCCTGGCTGGAACAGACTGGTAAGCATCCACTCGCATAAGGGCGAATATTCTAACCCAAACCTTGAAGAGCTGCTTATTTTCATTGACGATTATGCCGAACCTACAGATAGCTTTGCAGGTCCAATGCCGTTGATGGCAAACATTTTGTTGTCTACGGGTCGCCCCATCGTCAATCACCCGCATTATGAAGATTCTAGGCTTCGAGCAAAGACGGAACGAATTTATACGCTATTATCTCGCAAGACGCTACGTGAAGTGTACGACCATCTCAAGAAATTAAAGGTTTGCTATATTGTATTGAGTCGGGCGTGGTGCCATGGAAAGATGCGAACAGGGTGTGCACTCGTCGACATATGGGACGAACTCGATCCGCTGAACAAGTTTAAGCCGCAAGTGTGCGACCGACTAGCGAGCGACGACACAGAAGGACTTTTTCAAATTATTTTCCATAACGAAGAATACACAATGCTAAGACTAAAGTAAATAACTACTAGCACATATATATATATATATGGACCGTCTCTATGCAAACACACCTGTAATGATCGGTAAAGCGCTCAACGACTTTCCAAGACTACCAGATTCCAGCCGCTGCTCTGCCAATTGCATATTTTTCTTAAAAGAACTGATAGCAGGTAGATCGAAATAACGGTATAAGACCGGGAATTTAACAGCTCGCATAAAACACATGGTGATGCAATGACCTGACATGTTACGAAAATGTGCCCCTTCTAAAGTCTGTGTTTCACTTGTTATGATAATAAAATCACAGTATTTTTTTACCTCACACACCTGAATAATCTAATGGCGAACAGTTATACGCGCGTATTCGAAACACGAACCAGAAGTGTTGTAAAAATCGTGGAAGTCCAACACACTTTATCTTCTTGCAGCTAGTGAAATTGAAATTTTCTTGTATGTTCTCAATTCAGTACGAGTCAGTAACGGAATAACGTACGTTATTTGTATAGTTATTATATATAATTACAAATTAATAGCAAAAACGAAAAGCCAGCACTTGAGACGGAATTATGAATTACTAATTATTATCATAAACCTGTACGATTTGCCGATAACCATTTGAAGTTGTGATATTTGGTCAACGTGGAAATTTTGTACTCAACTTAGTTTGTGTTGTATATGTAATACTATGTTCATACACATAATAGTCATCAAATGCCAAATACATTGTATCATAAACGAGGTTGCTGATAAGGCGACATTTGTTAGAAAACTATCAAAGTGGGATCATTTATGTGCGCTAGGGATACGCGCGTTGGCAAAGCTATATGCACATTACTTCTCCATTAGGTAAAGACGTTCTCGATTGCAGTAGTTATTTTTTGTTAGATTTTAGCAGTAGTTTCGTCTGTTCGTCAGACGTAACGACGTACTGTTTTATTTCTCCTACGGTAAACCCCTATAAACTCCTACGGTACTTTATTGTTCGTATGTTTAACCGCCTGCGTCGAAGTGGGGAATATAATAAGGTACGGGCTTCTTATTGTCCAGTCCGATGCTGTTTAGGTAAGATCATCTTATTTTTTTTTATAGGGGATAGGTTGTCAGTCGCTAAAAAAAGTTTAGAGCGTAGTGGAAGTGTCCGCGGGATTTTAGTACCCTTGGAATAAAAAAACTGAAGTGCGTCTCCTTGCGTGTTGTCACTTTATCGTCAAACCCGACCTGGCGGTTTAATTCTCACCACACATGGAAAGTGAATATTAACGCGCTTCCTTTTGCCCGTGTTTGAATTACATTCCGGAATAGTTTCTATGTCACCAATCGCTATAGGAATATGTTAAGTGATTAGGGAAATTGATTGGGGCAACTTCCCCATGTAATCGCCCAACTGGCCTAAGAACAAACAGGGATTCGAACAGACTGTTTCTTAGATGATGTGGCAAGTTGGATCATCCCGTTTAAGCCAATGATTGTTCGAGTCCAACGCTCTCGTTTCGGTCCACAAAAAGGCTTGCAACATGTAGCTTGTTTGTAACACAGAGCTATCGCTACACGTTCCATCGTCATTTTTAAAAAAAAAAAGAAAAGACGAATGACAGCGTCGCCTAACGAGCCGCACCATTTATTGTAACTGAAGTGGTTACTCCACACTCAATCTTGGATTCGCTAAAACACAACTGGAAGTTAATTTTAGTAGGATGTTTGACTATTATGTAAACGATAGTTATGAATCTTAATTGTGGAGTCAACTGTATTCTATAAGGCTAAAGATGTGGCTCCTGTTACAGATCGAGTCGATAAGCCGAATCGGCGAGCATTAGCTCATGCTGAAATGGTTGGATTAGCGGTATCCACCCTGCTCCGTAGTGCAGTGCTTTGTTTCTCCATCTTTTCTAGCCTCACTTCATCTGCGAGTTACTCAATTTCAATTTGAATTTTTTTCTATCAATCGCCGCCCGCAATGCTCCTTGCAGCGACGAAAAGCGTCATCATATCCAGTGCAATATTTTTTGGCACTTTATTCGGTTCCGCATTTTAGTAGTAGGTTTTAACAAAAATATTAAACGCAGTTCGACGTGTAGCTTTCCATTATAATAAAACGCACCTCTGCTGTCTTTATCGCCTTTTAGAGTGCTAGCCCCTGGTTGTTTACAAACACAGAGGAGAAGGACGAAATCCTCCGGACATCATCAGCGCACCCTATAGATTTTTCAACTGGCACTTTCTAAATACACGGATAGTCAACAAGTGTCTGTCTATTATGAGAACCTAATGTCCGTTCAGTAGTAAAAGACAGTCCCTCTTGCCTTTGAAAAACGGTTTCTAACCCAAATAGCGCAATTTATTTCATATAAAATGGCTGCTCTCTTTTGTTCCCCTTAATATCTAGTCAATTCAGTGGTGATAGATAGATAGATCTCTCTCTATTTATATATATATATATATATATATATATATATATATAGAGAGAGAGAGAGAGAGAGAGAGAGAGAGAATACAGGAATCGACACAATTTAGCTACTTTTTATATAGATATGTTGTTGGTGCTGTCTATCGTCGCAGTCTTAAGCCAGGAATTACTTACATGTATATTTCTTTCTTCAAGTTGACTACTGTGGTTTTCAGTTTGATTACCACATTGTATAATGAATTATCTTCTCCCTGCCTGAATAGCCATAAATGGATAGTAGATAACTCTAAATTCCATAGATTTACGTAAGGTCGGAAGACTTCCGGTGTATCTTGCTTCTTTGATCACTGCCAATTTGTCAGCTGACATTCAGAAGCCATTAAGCTTTAGGTCCAGAACGAAATTATATTCCGATTGGTTTTCCCATAATGAATACTCTTATTTTAATTGCTTTATTATTGGTAGCCTAAAAGGAGAAAAAAGGCTTCCTGTTTCTCTTTCCGGGAATCCATAGGTTCTAATAGAGCTTCGCTTTTATAGTCCATATATCCACATATACCCGTTATGTGACCTTTTTTCTACAGAAAATCCATATCGCGGTTTTGAAGCGGCAAAAATAACTGCCCAAGTTAACGTCTTTGGCCGCAGCAATGCCATAGCCCTTTTCCAAGCCGGTAAACTTTACCTTCGTTTAATTAGTAATTCTTAGTCGACTTTTCTGAATCCTACGGTTCCCCAATTGAACCGAAAAAGAAGTCTACTTTTCAACGCAGTTTACGTTAATCGTTGAAATCGAATTTTGATGCAGTGGTTACAGCGGCAATCAGCGTTTAAAGTTGTGATGCTTGTAGGGGTATTTCATTGGGCCCTTTAAACCTTGTAGGAATAGGAAATTACATATGTATATATACTTGAAGATTTTGGATTAGTTTAGTACATATATTTACTACTATTTGCTACACTATGGCTTGTCAGAACACTAGCCGGTCTGCGCATTTAAGCGATCTCCTTGTATCTTGTTCTCTGCCGTTTGAGTAGTGGTAGTCACCCATAAAAGTACTAAGTGGCTATTGGCACACGCAACTCGTTCTTGCATTCTGGTTCTCATTACCGAACATCCATGTAGTAAGAAATTTATTGTCTCAAGTTCTTTTTTCGTCGGTCTCAGTGTTGTTCGGTGCAAAACTTCCCTGGGAAACCTGAGAAATATGTCCGAACAATTTAAATTGTACGCCC